>NW_027614317.1:0-27727 GCF_965212315.1 Lampetra planeri | reverse complement strand
TCACCCACCCACCCACCCACCCACCCACTCACCCACTCACCCACTCACTCACTCACCCACTCACCCACTCAATCAATCAAATCACCCACCCACTCACCCAAACAGCCACTAACTCACTCACCCACCCACTCACCCACTCACTCACCCACCCACCCACCCACCCACTCACCCACCCACCCACCCACCCACCCCACTCACTCACCCACCCACCCACTCACTCACTCACTCACACACTCACTCACTCACTCACTCACTCACTCACCCACCCACTCACCACCACCCTCCACCACCCTCACCCACCCACTCACTCACTCACTCACCCCACCCACCCACCCACTCACCCACCCACCCACCCCACCCACCCACCCACCCACCCACCTACTCACCACCCACCCACTCACTCACCCACCCACGCACTCACTCACTCACTCACCCACTCACCCACCCACCCACCCACTCACCCACACCACTCACTCACTCACTCACCCACTCACTCATTCACCCATTCACTCACCCACTCACCCACCCACTCACTCACCCACCCACTCACTCACCCACTCACTCACTCACTCACTCACCCACTCACTAACCCACCCACCCACTCAATCAATCACTCACCCACTCACTCACTCACTCACTCACTCACTCACTCACCCACCCACCCACCCACTCACCCACCCACTCACTCACTCAATCAATCACTCACCCACTCAATCACTCACCCACTCAATCACTCACTCACCCACTCAATCACTCACTCACCCACTCACCCACCCACCCACCCACCCACCCACTCACTCACTCACTCACCCACCCACTCACTCACTCACTCACCCACCCACTCACTCACCCACTCACTCACCCACTCCCTCACCCACTCACTCACCCACCCACCCACCCCACCCACTCACTCACCCACCCACCCACCCACTCACTCACTCACCCACCCACCCACCCACCCACCCACCCACCCACCCACCCACCCACTCACTCACCCACCCACCCACCCACCCACCCACTCACCCACTCACCCACCCACTCACCCACTCACCCACCCACTCACCCACCCACTCATTCACCCATGCACTCAACCACCCACTCACCCACTCACCCACCCAACCACGCACCCACCCACTCACTCACCCACGCACTCACCCACGCACTCACCCACCCATTCACTCACCCACTCACCCACACACTCACCCACTCACTCACCCACTCACTCACCCACTCACTTACTCACCCACCCACTCACCCACCCACTCACCCACCCACCCACTCACCCACTCACTCACCCACTCACCCATCCACTCACTCATCCACTCACTCACCCACTCACTCACTCACCCACCCACTCACCCACTCAATCAATCAAATCATCCACCCACTCACCCAAACAGCCACTAACTCACTCACCCACCCACTCACCCACTCACTCACCCACCGACCCACCCACTCACCCACTCACCCACCCACCCACTCACCCACCCACTCACTCACTCACTCACTCACTCACCCACCCACCCACCCACCCACCCACCCACCCACTCACCCACCCACCCACCCACCCACCCACCCACTCACTCACCCACTCACCCACTCACTCACTCACCCACTCACCCACTCAATCAATGAAATCACCCACCCACTCACCCAAACAGCCACTAACTCACTCACCCACCCACTCACCCACTCACTCACCCACCCACCCACCCACCCACTCACCCACTCACCCACCCACCCACCCACTCACTCACCCACCCACTCACTCACTCACCCACCCACTCACTCACTCACCCACCCACTCACCCCACTCACTGACTCACTCACTCACCCACCTACCCACCCACCCACCCACCCACTAACTCACCCACCCACCCACCCACCCACCCACTAACTCACCCACCCACCCACCCATTCACCCACCCATCCACCCACCCACTCACTCACCCACCCACCCACCCACTCACTCACTCACTCACCCACTCACTCACTCACCCACCCACCCACCCACCCACCCACCCACCCACTCAATCAATCAATCACTCACTCACTCACTCACTCACCCACCCACCCACCCACTCACCCACCCACTCACTCACCCACTCACTCACTCACCCACTCAATCACTCACCCACTCAATCACTCACCCCACTCACTCACCCACTCAATCACTCACCTACTCACTCACCCACCCACCCACCCACCCACTCACTCACTCACTCACTCACCCACCCACCCACTCACTCACTCACCCACCCACCCACCCACCCACCCACTCACTCACCCACCCACCCACCCACTCATCCACCCACCCACCCACCCACCCACTCTCCCACCCACCCACCCACCCACCCACCCACCCACCCACTCACTCACTCACCCACTCACTCACCCACTCACTCACTCACTCACCCACTCATTCACCCACTCACTCACCCACCCACTCAATCAATCACTCACCCACTCACTCACCCACCCACTCACCCCACTCACTCACTCACCCACTCACCTACCCACTCACCTACCCACTAACCCACTCACTCACCCACCCACTCACCCACCCACTCACCCACTCACCCACCCACCCACCCACCCACCCACTCACTCACCCACCCACCCACCCACTCACCCACCCACCCCACCCACCCACTCACCCACCCACTCACTCACCCCACTCACTCACTCACCCACTCACTCACCCACTCAATCACTCACCCACTCACTCACCCACTCAATCACTCACCTACTCATTCACCCACTCACTCACCCACCCACTCAATCAATCACTCACCCACTCACTCACCCACCCACTCACCCACTCACTCACTCACTCACCCACTCACCTACCCACTCACCTACCCACTAACCCACTCACTCACCCACCCACTCACCCACCCACTCACCCACTCACCCACCCACCCACCCACTCACTCACTCACTCACCCACCCACCCACCCACTCACCCCACCCACCCACCCACCCACCCACCCACCCACTCACTCACCCACCCACTCACCCACTCACCCACCCACCCACTCACTCACCCACCCACCCACCCACTCACCCACCCACCCACCCACCCACTCACCCACCCACCCACCCACCACTCACCCACTCACCCACCCACTCACCCACTCACCCACCCACTCACCCACCCACTCACTCATTCACGCACTCAACCACCCACTCACCCACCCAACCACGCACCCACCCACTCACTCACCCACGCACTCACCCACGCACTCACCCACCCATTCACTCACCCACTCACCCACTCACTCACCCACTCACTCACCCACTCACTCACCCACTCACTTACTCACCCACCCACTCACCCACCCACTCACCCACCCACCCACTCACCCACTCACTCACCCACTCACCCATCCACTCACTCATCCACTCACTCACCCACTCACTCACTCACCCACCCACTCACCCACTCAATCAATCAAATCACCCACCCCCTCACCCAAACAGCCACTAACTCACTCACCCACCCACTCACCCACTCACTCACCCACCGACCCACCCACTCACCCACTCACCCACCCACCCACCCACCCACTCACCCACCCACCCACTCACTCACTCACTCACTCCACTCACTCACTCACTCACCCACCCACCCACCCACCCACTCACTCACCCACTCACCCACTCACTCACTCACCCACTCACCCACTCAATCAATCAAATCACCCACCCACTCACCCAAACAGCCACTAACTCACTCACCCACCCACTCACCCACTCACTCACCCACCCACCCACCCACTCACCCACCCACCCACTCACTCACCCACCCACTCACTCACTCACTCACTCACTTACTCACTCACTCACTCACCCACCCACTCACTCACTCACTCACCCACCCACTCACTCACTCACTCACTCACCCACCCACCCCACCCACCCACTCACCCACCCACCCCACCCACCTACTCACCCACCCACCCACTCACTCACCCACCCACGCACTCACTCACTCACTCACCCACTCACCCACCCACCCACCCACTCACTCACTCACTCACTCACCCACTCACTCATTCACCCATTCACTCACCCACTCACCCACCCACTCACTCACCCACCCACTCACTCACCCACTCACTCACTCACTCACTCACCCACTCACTAACCCACCCACCCACTCAATCAATCACTCACCCACTCACTCACTCACTCACCCACCCACCCACCCACTCACCCACCCACTCACTCACCCACTCACTCACTCACTCACCCACTCAATCACTCACCCACTCAATCACTCACCCACTCAATCACTCACCCACTCAATCACTCACTCACCCCACTCACCCACCCACCCACCCACCCACTAACCTCACTCACCCCACCCACTCACTCACTCACTCACCCACCCACTCACTCACCCACTCACTCACCCACTCCCTCACCCACTCACTCACCCACCCACCCACCCCCACCCACTCACTCACTCACCCACCCACCCACCCACTCACTCACTCACCCACCCACCCACCCACCCACCCACTCACTCACCCACCCACCCACCCACCCACCCACTCACCCACTCACCCACCCACTCACCCCACTCACCCACCCACTCACCCACCCACTCATTCACCCATGCACTCAACCACCCACTCACCCACCCAACCACGCACCCACCCACTCACTCACCCACGCACTCACCCACGCACTCACCCACCCATTCACTCACCCACTCACCCACTCACTCACCCACTCACTCACCCACTCACTCACCCACTCACTTACTCACCCACCCACTCACCCACCCACTCACCCACCCACCCACTCACCCACTCACTCACCCACTCACCCATCCACTCACTCATCCACTCACTCACCCACTCACTCACTCACCCACCCACTCACTCACTCAATCAATCAAATCATCCACCCACTCACCCAAACAGCCACTAACTCACTCACCCACCCACTCACCCACTCACTCACCCACCGACCCACCCACTCACCCCACTCACCCACCCACCCACTCACCCACCCACCCACTCACTCACTCACTCACTCACCCACCCACCCACCCACCCACCCACTCACCCACCCACCCACCCACTCACTCACCCACTCACCCACTCACTCACTCACCCACTCACCCACTCAATCAATGAAATCACCCACCCACTCACCCAAACAGCCACTAACTCACTCACCCACCCACTCACCCACTCACTCACCACCACCCACCCACCCACCCACCCACTCACCCACTCACCCACCCACCCACCCACTCACTCACCCACCCACTCACTCACTCACTCACCCACCCACCCACCCACTCACCCACCCACTCACTCACTCACCCCACCCACCCACCCACCCACTCACCCACCCACCCACCCACCCACCTACTCACCCACCCACCCCACTCACTCACCCACCCACGCACTCACTCACTCACTCACTCACCCACTCACCCACCCACCCACCCACCCACCCACTCACCCACCCACCCACCCACTCACTCACTCACCCACTCACTCATTCACCCACTCACTCACCCACTCACCCACCCACTCACTCACCCCACCCACTCACTCACCCACTCACTCACTCACTCACTCACCCCCTCACTAACCCACCACCCACTCAATCAATCACTCACCCACTCACTCACTCACTCACCCACCCACCCACCCACCCACCCACCCACCCACCCACCCACCCACTCACCCACCCACTCACTCACCCACTCAATCACTAACCCACTCAATCACTCACCCACTCAATCACTCACTCACCCACTCACCCACCCACCCACCCACCCACCCACTCACTCACTCACTCACTCACCCACCCACTCACTCACCTCACTCACCCACCCACTCACTCACTCACTCACTCACTCACTCACCCACTCACCCACTCACTCACCCACCCACCCACCCACTCACTCACCCACCCACCCACCCACTCACTCACCCACCCACCCACTCACTCACCCACCCACCCACTCACCCACCCACGCACCCACTCACCCATCCACCCACCCACTCACCCACCCACCCACCCACCCACCCACTCTCCCACCCACCCACCCACCCACCCACCCACTCACCCACCCACCCACTCACTCACCCACGCACTCAACCACCCACTCACCCACCCAACCACTCACCCACCCACTCACCCACCCATTCACTCACCAACTCAATCACCCACTCACTCACCCACTCACTCACCCATCCACTCACCCACCCCACCCACCCACTCACCCACTCACTCACCCACTCACACATCCACTCACTCACCCACTCACTCACCCCACTCACTCACTCACTCACCCCACCCACTCACCCACTCAATCAATCAAATCACCCACCCACTCACCCAAACAGCCACTAACTTACTCACCCACCCACTCACCCACTCACTCACCCACCAACCCACCCACTCACCACCCACTCACCCACCCACCCACCCACTCACCCACCCTCCCACTCACCCACCCACCCACTCACTCACCCACCCACCCACCCATCCACTCACTCACCCACTCACCCACTCACTCACTCACTCACCCACTCACCCACTCAATCAATCAAATCACCCACCCACTCACCCAAACAGCCACTAACTCACTCACCCACCCACTCACCCACTCGCTCACTCACTCACCCACTCACCCACTCAATCAATCAAATCACTCACCCACTCACCCAAACAGCCACTAACTCACTCACCCTCCCACCACTCACCCACCCACCCACTCACCCACTCACCCACCACCCACCCACCCACCCACCCACCCACCACTCACTCACTCACCCACCCACCCACTCACTCACCCACCCACTCACCTACTCACTCACCCACCCACTCACCCACCCACCCACCCACCCACCCACTCACCCACCCACCCACCCACCTACTCACCCACCCACCCACCCACACCCACTCACCCACCCACCCACCCACCCACTCACCCACTCACCCACCCACCCACCCACTCACCCACCCACCCACCCACTCACTCACCCACGCACTCAACCACCCACACACCCACCCAACCCACTCACCCACCCACTCACCCACCCATTCACTCACCAACTCAATCACCCACTCACTCACCCACTCACTCACCCACTCACTTACTCACCCACCCCACTCACCCATCCACTCACCCACCCAACCACCCCACCCACTCACCCACTCACTCACCCACTCACCCATCCACTCACTCACCTACTCACTCACCCACTCACTCACTCACTCACTCACCCACCCACTCACCCACTCACACTCACCCACTCAATCAATCAAATCACCCACCCACTAACCCAAACAGCCACTAACTTACTCACCCACCCACTCACCCACTCACTCACCCACCAACCCACCCACTCACCCACTCACCCACTCACCCAACCACCCACTCCCCCACCCACCAACTCACCCACCCACCCACCCACCCACCCACCCACCCACTCACTCACCCACTCACCCACTCACTCACTCACTCACCCACTCACCCACTCAATCAATCAAATCACCCACCCACTCACCCAAACAGCCACTAACTCACTCACCCACCCACTCACCCACTCGCTCACTCACTCACCCACTCACCCACTCAATCAATCAAATCACCCACCCACTCACCCAAACCGCCACTAACTCACTCACCCACCCACTCACTCACTCACTCACTCACTCACTCACTCACTCACTCACTCACTCACTCACTCACTCACTCACTCACTCACTCACTCACTCACTCACTCACTCACTCACCCACCCACCACCACCCACCCACCACTCACCCACCCACCCACCCACTCACTCACCCACCCACTCACTCACTCACTCACCCCACCCACTCACCCACTCACTCACCCACTCACTCACCCACTCACCCACCCACCCACCCACCCACCCACCCACCCACCCACTCACTCACCCACCCACCCACCCACCCACCCACCCACTCACTCACCCACCCACCCACTCACTCACCCACACCACCCACCCACCCACCCACTCACCCACCCACCCACTCACCCATCCACCCACCCACCCACTCACCCACCCACCCACCCACCCACCCACTCTCCCACCCACCCACCCACTCAATCAATCACTCACCCACTCACTCACCCACCCACTCACCCACTCACTCACTCACTCACCCACTCACCTACCCACTCACCTACCCACTAACCCACTCACTCACCCACCCACTCACCCACCCACTCACCCACTCACCCACCCACCCACTCACTCACCCACCCACCCACCCACCCACCCACTCACTCACTCACCCACGCACCCACCCACCCAATCACCCACCCACCCACTCACCCACCCACTCACCCACCCACCCACTCACACACCCACCCACTCACCCACTCACCCACTCACCCACCCACCCACCCACCCACTCACTCACCCCACCCACCCACCCACTCACCCACCCACTCACTCACCCACGCACTCAACCACCCACTCACCCACCCACCCACCCACCCACTCACCCACCCACTCACCCACCCACTCACTCACCCACGCACTCAACCACCCACTCACCCACCCAACCACTCACCCACCCACTCACTCACCCACGCACTCACCCACGCACTCACCCACCCATTCACTCACCAACTCAATCACCCACTCACTCACCCACTCACTTACTCACCCACCCACTCACCCATCACTCACCCACCCACCCACCCACCCACTCACCCACTCACTCACCCACTCACCCATCCACTCACTCACCCACTCACTCACCCACTCACTCACTCACTCACCCACCCATTCACCCACTCAATCAATCAAATCACCCACCCACTCACCCAAACAGCCACTAACTTACTCACCCACCCACTCACCCACTCACTCACCCCACCAACCCACCCACTCACCCACTCACCCACTCACCCACCCACCCACTCACCCACCCACCCTCTCACTCACCCACCCACCCACCCACCCACTCACTCACCCACTCACCCACTCACTCACTCACTCACCCACCCACTCAATCAATCAAATCACCCACCCACTCACCCAAACAGCCACTAACTCACTCACCCACCCACTCACCCACTCGCTCACTCACTCACCCACTCACCCACTCAATCAATCAAATCACCCACCCACTCACCCAAACAGCCACTAACTCACTCACCCACCCACCCACTCACTCACTCACTCACTCACTCACTCACTCACTCACTCACTCACTCACTCACTCACTCACTCACTCACTCACCCACCCACCCACCCACCCACCCACCACCCACTCACCCACCCACCAAACTCACTCACCCACCCACCCACCCACCCACCCACCCACCCACCCACTCACTCACCCACTCACCCACTCACTCACTCACTCACCCACTCACCCACTCAATCAATCAAATCAACCCACCCACTCACCCAAACAGCCACTAACTCACTCACCCACCCACTCACCCACTCGCTCACTCACTCACCCACTCACCCACTCAATCAATCAAATCACCCACCCACTCACCCAAACAGCCACTAACTCACTCACCCACCCACCCACTCACTCACTCACTCACTCACTCACTCACTCACCTCACTCACTCACACTCACTCACTCACTCACTCACTCACTCACTCACTCACACTCACCCACCCACCCACCCACTCAACCACCCACCCACCCACCCACTCACTCACCCACCCACTCACTCACTCACTCACCCACCCACTCACCCACTCACTCACCCACTCACTCACCCCACTCACCCACCCACCCACCCCACCCACCCACTCACTCACCCACCCACCCACCCACCCACCCACTCACTCACTCACTCACCCACCCACTCACTCACCCACCCACCCACTCACTCACCCACCCACCCACCCACCCACCCACCCACACACCCACCCACCCACTCACCCACCCACCCACTCACCCATCCACCCACCCACCCACTCACCCACCCACCCACCCACCCACTCTCCCACCCACCCACCCACTCAATCAATCACTCACCCACTCACTCACCCACCCACTCACCCACTCACTCACTCACTCACCCACTCACCTACCCACTCACCTACCCACTAACCCACTCACTCACCCACCCACTCACCCACCCACTCACCCACTCACCCACCCACCCACTCACTCACCCACCCCACCCACCCACCCACCCACCCACCCACTCACTCACTCACCCACCCACCCACCCACCCACCCACTCACCCACCCACCCACTCACCCACCCACTCACCCACCCACCCACTCACACACCCACCCACTCACCCACTCACCCACTCACCCACCCACCCACCCACTCACTCACCCACCCACCCACCCACTCACCCACCCACTCACTCACCCACGCACTCAACCACCCACTCACCCACCCACCCACCCACCCACTCACCCCACCCACTCACCCACCCACTCACTCACCCACGCACTCAACCACCCACTCACCCACCCAACCACTCACCCACCCACTCACTCACCCACGCACTCACCCACGCACTCACCCACCCCATTCACTCACCAACTCAATCACCCACTCACTCACCCACTCACTTACTCACCCACCCCACTCACCCATCCACTCCACCCACCCACCCACCCACCCACTCACCCACTCACTCACCCACTCACCCATCCACTCACTCACCCACTCACTCACCCACTCACTCACTCACTCACCCACCCATTCACCCACTCAATCAATCAAATCACCCACCCACTCACCCAAACAGCCACTAACTTACTCACCCACCCACTCACCCACCCACTCACCCACCAACCCACCCACTCACCCACTCACCCACTCACCCACCCACCCACTCACCCACCCACCCACCCTCTCACTCACCCACCCACCCACCCACCCACTCACTCACCCACTCACCCACTCACTCACTCACTCACCCACCCACTCAATCAATCAAATCACCCACCCACTCACCCAAACAGCCACTAACTCACTCACCCACCCACTCACCCCACCTCGCTCACTCACTCACCCACTCACCCACTCAATCAATCAAATCACCCACCCACTCACCCAAACAGCCACTAACTCACTCACCCACTCACCCACTCACTCACTCACTCACTCACTCACTCACTCACTCACTCACTCACTCACTCACTCACTCACTCACTCACTCACTCACTCACTCACTCACTCACTCACTCACTCACTCACTCACTCACTCACTCACTCACTCACTCACTCACTCACTCACCCACCCACCCACCCACCCACCCACCCACCCACCCACCCACCCACCCACCCACCCACTCACTCACTCACTCACTCACCCACCCACTCACTCACTCACTCACTCACTCACCCACCCACTCACTCACTCACCCACCCACCCACCCACCCACCCACCCACCCACCCACCCACCCACCCCACCCACCCACCCACTCACTCACCCACCCACCCACCCACTCACCCACCCCACCCACTCACTCACCCACCCACCCACTCACTCACTCACCCACCCACCCACCCACTCACCCACCCACCCACCCACCCACTCACCCATCCACCCACCCACTCACCCACCCACCCACCCACTCTCTCCCACCCACCAACTCACTCACCCACTCACTCACCCACTCACTCACTCACCCACTCATTCACCCACTCACTCACCCACCCACTCAATCAATCACTCACCCACTCACTCACCCACCCACTCACCCACTCACTCACTCACTCACCCACTCACCTACACACTCACCTACCCACTAACCCACTCACTCACCCACCCACTCACCCACCCACTCACCCACTCACCCACCCACTCACCCACCCACCCACCCACCCACCCACTCACCCACTCACTCACTCACTCACACCCACCCACCCACCCACCCACCCACCCACCCACCCACCCACTCACCCACCCACCCACCCACCCACATACCCACCCACTCACCCACCCACCCACTCACCCACCCACCCACTCACCCACCCACCCACTCACCCACCCACCCACTCACCCACCCACCCACCCACCCACTCACCCACCCACCCACCCACTCACCCACCCACCCACCCACCCACTCACCCACCCACCCACCCACCCACCCACCCACTCACTCACTCACCCACCCACCCACCCACTCACCCACCCACTCACCCACCCACCCACGCACTCAACCACCCACTCACCCACCCAACCATTCACCCACCAACTCACTCACCCACGCACTGACCCACGCCCTCACCCACCCATTCACTCACCAACTCAATCACCCACTCACTCACCCACTCACTCACCCACTCACTCACCCACTCACTTACTCACCCACTCACTTACTCACCCACCCACTCACCCATCCACTCACCCACCCACCCACCCACTCACCCACTCACTCACCCACTCACTCATCCACTCACTCACCCACTCACTCACCCACTCACTCACTCACTCACTCACCCACCCACTCACCCACTCAATCAATCAAATCACCCACCCACTCACCCAAACAGCCACTAACTTACGCACCCACCCACTCACCCACTCACTCACCCACCAACCCACCCACTCACCCACTCACCCACTCACCCACCCACCCACTCACCCACCCACCCACTCACTCACTCACCCAC
The DNA here is from genome assembly GCF_965212315.1 of Lampetra planeri. Taxonomy (NCBI): domain Eukaryota; kingdom Metazoa; phylum Chordata; class Hyperoartia; order Petromyzontiformes; family Petromyzontidae; genus Lampetra; species Lampetra planeri. The sequence goes on along the minus strand of NW_027614317.1, from coordinate 15,100 downwards.
CCACTCACCCACCCACCCACCCACTCACTCACCCACTCACCCACTCACTCACTCACTCACCCACTCACCCACTCAATCAATCAAATCACCCACCCACTCACCCAAACAGCCACTAACTCACTCGCCCCACTCACCCACTCACTCACTCACCCACTCACCCACTCAATCAATCAAATCACCCACCCACTCACCCAAACAGCCACTAACTCACTCACCCACCCACCCCACCCACCCACCCACTCACCCACCCACCCACCCACCCACCCACCCACTCACCCACCCACCCACCCACCCACTCACCCACCCACCCACCCACCCACCCACTCACTCACCCACCCACCCACCCACTCACCCACCCACCCACTCACCCACCCACCCACGCACTCAACCACCCACTCACCCACCCAACCACTCACCCACCCATTCACTCACCCACGCACTCACCCACGCCCTCACCCACCCATTCACTCACCAACTCAATCACCCACTCACTCACCCACTCACTCACCCACTCACTCACCCACATCACTTACTCACCCACCCACTCACCCATCCACTCACCCACCCACCCACTCACTCACCCCACTCACTCACCCACTCACTTACTCACCCACCCACTCACCCAAACAGCCACTAACTCACTCACCCACTCACCCACTCACTCACTCACCCACTCACCCACTCAATCAAATCACCCACCCACTCACCCAAACAGCCACTAACTCACTCACCCACCCACCCACCCACCCACCCACACTCACCCACTCACTCACTCACTCACCCACACCCACCCACCCACCCACTCACCCACACCCACCCACTCACCCACCCACCCACCCACCCACCACCCACCCACTCACCCACCCACACCCACTCACCCACCCACCCACCACCTCACCCACCCACCCACTCACCCACCCACCCACCCACTCACCCACCCACCCACTCACCCACCCACCACTCACCCACCCACCCACCCACCCCCTCACCCACCACACCCACCCACCCACCCACCCACTCACTCACCCACCCACCCACCCACTCACCCACCCACTCACCCCACCCACCCACGCCCTCACCCACCCATTCACTCACCAACTCAATCACCCACTCACTCACCCACTCACTCACCCACTCACTCACCCACTCACTTACTCACCCACCCACTCACCCATCCACTCACCCACCCACCCACTCACCCACTCACTCACCCACTCACTCATCCACTCACTCACCCACTCACTCACCCACTCACTCACTCACTCACCCACCCACTCACCCACTCAATCAATCAAATCACCCACCCACTCACCCAAACAGCCACTACTTACGCACCCACCACTCACCCACTCACTCACCCACCAACCCACCCACTCACCCACTCACCCACTCACCCACCCACCCACTCACCCACCCACCCACTCACTCACTCACTCACCACCCACTCACCCACCCACCCACCCACTCACTCACCCACTCACCCACCCACCCACCCACTCACTCACCCACTCACCCACTCACTCACTCACTCACTCACCCACTCACCCACTCAATCAATCAAATCACCCACCCACTCACCCAAACAGCCACTAACTCACTCACCCACTCACCCACTCACTCACTCACCCACTCACCCACTCAATCAATCAAATCACCCACCCACTCACCCAAACAGCCACTAACTCACTCACCCACCCACCCACCCACCCACTCACCCACCCACCCACCCACCCACCCACCCACCCACCCACCCCACCCACTCACCCACCCCACCCACCCACCCACCCACCCACCCACTCACTCACCCACCCACCCACCCACTCACCCACCCACCCACTCACCCACCCACCCACTCACCCACCCACCCACGCACTCAACCACCCACTCACCCACCCAACCACTCACCCACCCATTCACTCACCCACGCACTCACCCACGCCCTCACCCCACCCATTCACTCACCAACTCAATCACCCACTCACTCACCCACTCACTCACCCACTCACTCACCCACTCACTTACTCACCCACCCACTCACCCATCCACTCACCCACCCACCCACTCACTCACCCACTCACTCACCCACTCACTTACTCACCCACCCACTCACCCAAACAGCCACTAACTCACTCACCCACTCACCCACTCACTCACTCACCCACTCACCCACTCAATCAATCAAATCACCCACCCACTCACCCAAACAGCCACTAACTCACTCACCCACCCACCCACCCACTCACTCACTCACTCACCCACCCACTCACTCACTCACTCACTCACTCACTCACTCACCCACCCACCCACTCACTCACTCACTCACCCACCCACTCACCCACTCACTCACTCACCCACCCACCCACCCACCCACCCACTCACCCACCCACCCACCCACCCACCTACTCACCCACCCACCCACTCACCCACCCACCCACCCACGCACTCACTCACTCACTCACTCACCCACCCACCCACTCACTCACTCACTCACCCACTCACTCACTCACTCACTCACTCACTCACTCACCCACCCACCCACCCACTCACCCACCCACCCACCCACCCACTCACCCACCCACCCACTCACTCACTCACTCACTCACTCACCCACCCACCCACTCACTCACTCACTCACCCACCCACCCACCCACCCACTCACTCACTCACTCACCCACCCACTCACCCACTCACTCACCCACCCACCCACCCACCCACTCACCCACCCACCCACCCACCTACTCACCCACACCCACTCACCCACCCACCCACTCAATCACTCACTCACTCACTCACTCACCCACCCACCCACCCACCCCACTCACCCACTCACTCACTCACCCACTCACTCACCCACTCACCCACCTCATCACCCACCCACTCACCCACTCAATCACTCACCCACTCACTCACCCAGTCACCCACCCACTCACCCACCCACCCACTCACTCACCCACTCACTCACTCACCAACCCACTCACCCACTCACCCACCCACTCACTCACCCATCCACCCACCTACCCACTCACCCACCCACTCACTCACCCACTCACTCACCCACTCACCCACTCACTCACCCACTCAATCACCCACTCAAACAATCACTCACCCACTCACACACCCACCCACCCACTCACCCACTCACTGACTCACCCACTCACCCACCCACCCACTAACTCACCCACCCACGCACTCACCCACCCATTCACCCACCCACCCACCCACTCACCCACCCACTCACTCACCCACGCACTCAACCACCCACTCACCCACCCAACCACTCACCCACCCACTCACTCACCCACGCACTCACCCACGCACTCACCCACGCACTCACCCACCCACTCACCCACTCACTCACCCACTCACTTACTCACCCACCCACTCACCCACCCACTCACCCACCCACTCACCCACCCACTCACCCACCCACCCACTCACCCACCCACCCACCCACTCACTCACCCACTCACCCATCCACTCACTCACCCACTCACTCACTCACCCACCCACTCACCCACTCACCCACTCAATCAATCAAATAACCCACCCACTCACCCAAACAGCCACTAAGTCACTCACCCACCCACTCACCCACTCACTCACTCACTCACCCACCCACTCACCCACTCAATCACTCACCCACCCACCCACTAACTCACCCACCCACCCACTCACCCACCCATCCACCCACCCACCCACCCACTCACCCACCCACTCACTCACCCACGCACTCAACCACCCACTCACCCACCCAACCACTCACCCACCCACTCACTCACCCACGCACTCACCCACGCACTCACCCACCCATTCACTCACCCACTCACTCACCCACTCACTCACCCACTCACTTACTCACCCACCCACTCACCCACCCACTCACCCACCCACTCACCCACCCACTCACCCACCCACTCACCCACCCACCCACCCACTCACCCACCCACCCACCCACCCACTCACCCACTCACTCACCCACTCACCCATCCACTCACTCACCCACTCACTCACTCACCCACCCACTCACCCACTCAATCAATCAAATAACCCACCCACTCACCCAAACAGCCACTAAGTCACTCACCCACCCACTCACCCACTCACTCACTCACCCACCCACTCACCCACTCAATCACTCACCCACTCACTCACCCAGTCACCCACCCACTCACCCACCCACCCACTCACTCACCCACTCACTCACTCACTCACCAACCCACTCACCCACTCACCCACCCCACTCACTCACTCACTCACCCACCACCCACCCACTCACTCACCCACTCACTCACCCACTCACTCACCCACTCACCCACTCACTCACCCACTCACTCACCCACTCAATCAATCACTCACCCACTCACACACCCACCCACCCACTCACCCACTCATTGACTCACCCACTCACTCACTCACCCACCCACTCACCCACCCACTCACTCACCCACCCCACCCACCCACTCACTCACCCACCCACTCACCCACCCACTCACCCACCCACTCACTCACCCACCCACTCACCCACCCACCCACTCACCCACCCACTCACCCACCCACCCACTCACTCACTCACCAACCCACTCACCAACTCACCCACCCACTCACTCACCCATCCACCCACCTACCCACTCACCCACCCACTCACTCACCCACTCACTCACCCACTCACCCACTCACTCACCCACTCAATCACCCACTCAAACAATCACTCACCCACTCACACACCCACCCACCCACTCACCCACTCACTGACTCACCCACTCACCCACCCACCCACTAACTCACCCACCCACCCACTCACCCACCCATTCACCCACCCACCCACTCACCCACCCACTCACTCACCCACGCACTCAACCACCCACTCACCCACCCAACCACTCACCCACCCACTCACTCACCCACGCACTCACCCACGCACTCACCCACCCACTCACCCACTCACTCACCCACTCACTTACTCATCCACCCACTCACCCACCCACTCACCCACCCACCCACCCACCCACTCACCCACCCACCCACCCACTCACCCACCCACCCACCCACTCACCCACCCACCCACCCACCCACCCACTCACTCACCCACTCACCCATCCACTCACTCACCCACTCACTCACTCACCCACCCACTCACCCACTCACCCCACTCAATCAATCAAATAACCCACCCACTCACCCAAACAGCCACTAAGTCACTCACCCACCCACTCACCCACTCACTCACTCACCCACCCACTCACCCACTCAATCACTCACCCACTCACCCACCCACCCACTAACTCACCCACCCACCCACTCACCCACCCATCCACCCACCCACCCACCCACTCACCCACCCACTCACTCACCCACGCACTCAACCACCCACTCACCCACCCAACCACTCACCCACGCACTCACTCACCCACGCACTCACCCACGCACTCACCCACCCATTCACTCACCCACTCACTCACCCACTCACTCACCCACTCACTTACTCACCCACCCACTCACTTACTCACCCACCCACTCACCCACCACTCACCCACCCACTCACCCACCCACCCACCCACCCACCCACTCACCCACCCACCCACCCACCCACTCACCCACTCACTCACCCACTCACCCATCCACTCACTCACCCACTCACTCACTCACCCACCCACTCACCCACTCAATCAATCAAATAACCCACCCACTCACCCAAACAGCCACTAAGTCACTCACCCCACCCACTCACCCACTCACTCACTCACCCACCCACTCACCCACTCAATCACTCACCCACTCACTCACCCAGTCACCCACCCACTCACCCACCCACCCACTCACTCACCCCACTCACTCACTCACTCACCAACCCACTCACCCACTCACCCACCCACTCACTCACTCACTCACTCACTCACTCACCCACCACCCACCCACTCACTCACCCACTCACTCACCCACTCACTCACCCACTCACCCACTCACTCACCCACTCACTCACCCACTCAATCAATCACTCACCCACTCACACACCCACCCACCCACTCACCCACTCATTGACTCACCCACTCACTCACTCACCCACCCACTCACCCACCCACTCACTCACCCACCCACCCACTCACTCACCCACCCACTCACCCACCCACTCACCCACCCACTCACCCACCCACCCACCCACTCACCCATCCACCCACTCACCCACTCACCCACCCACCCACCCACTCACCCACCCACCCACTCACCCACCCACCCACCCACTCACCCACCCACCCACCCACCCACTCACCCACCCACCCACCCACTCACCCACCCACCCACCCACCCACTCACCCACCCACCCACCCACTCACCCACCCACCCACCCACCCACTCACCCACCCACTCACCCACCCACTCACTCACCCACGCACTCAACCACCCACTCACCCACCCAACCACTCACCCACCCACTCACTCACCCACGCACTCACCCACGCACTCACCCACCCATTCACTCACTCACTCACCCACTCACTCACCCACTCACTCACCCACTCACTTACTCACCCACCCACTCACCCATCCACTCACCCACCCACCCACTCACCCACTCACTCACCCACTCACCCATCCACTCACTCATCCACTCACTCACCCACTCAATCAATCAAATCACCCACCCACTCACCCAAACAGCCACTAACTCACTCACCCACCCACTCACCCACTCACTCACCCACCAACCCACCCACTCACCCACTCACCCACTCACCCACCCACCCACTCACCCACCCACCCACTCACTCACCCACCCACCCACCCACCCACCCATTCACTCACCCACTCACCCACTCACTCACTCACTCACCCCACTCACCCACTCACTCACCAACTCACCCACTCAATCAATCAAATCACCCACCCACTCACTCAAACAGCCACTAACTCACTCACCCACACACTCACCCACTCACTCACCCACTCACCCACTCAATCAATCAAATCACCCACCCACTCACCCAAACAGCCACTAACTCACTCACCCACCAACCCACCCACCCACCCACCCACCCACTCACTCACTCACTCACTCACTCACCCACCCACTCACTCACTCACCCACCCACGCACTCACTCACTCACCCACCCACCCACCCACCCACCCACTCACTCACCCACCCACTCACTCACTCACTCACTCACCCACCCACTCACTCACTCACCCACCCACTCACCCACTCACTCACTCACTCACTCACTCACTCACCCACCCACCCACCCACTCACCCACCCACCCACCTACTCACCCACCCACCCACTCACCCACCCACCCCACCCACCCACCCACCCACCCACCCACCCACCCACTCACTCACTCACTCACTCACTCACTCACTCACTCACCCACTCACCCACTCACTCACCCACTCACTCACCCACCCACCCACCCACTCACCCACCCACCCACCCACCCATCCACCCACTCACTCACTCACCCACTCACTCACTCACTCACCCACCCACTCACTCACTCACTCACTCACTCACTCACCCACCCACCCACCCACCTACTCACCACCACCCACTCACTCACCCACTCACTCACTCACCAACTCACTCACTCACCCACTCACCCACTCACTCACCCACTCAATCACCCACTCAAACAATCACTCACCCACTCACACACCCACCCACCCACTCACCCACTCACTGACTCACCCCACTCACCCACCCACCCACTAACTCACCCACCCACCCACTAACCCACCCATTCACCCACCCACCCACCCACTCACCCACCCACTCACTCACCCACGCACTCAACCACCCACTCACCCACCCAACCACTCACCCACCCACTCACTCACCCACGCACTCACCCACGCACTCACCCACCCATTCACTCACCCACTCACTCACCCACTCACCCACTCACCCACTCACTTACTCACCCACCCACTCACCCACCCACTCACCCACCCACTCACCCACCCACCCACCCACCCACCCACTCACCCACCCACCCACCCACCCACCCACCCACTCACCCACTCACTCACCCACTCACCCATCCACTCACTCACCCACTCACTCACTCACCCACCCACTCACCCACTCAATCAATCAAATAACCCACCCACTCACCCAAACAGCCACTAAGTCACTCACCCACCCACTCACCCACTCACTCACTCACCCACCCACTCACCCACTCAATCACTCACCCACTCACCCACCCACCCACTAACTCACCCACCCACCCACTCACCCACCCATCCACCCCACCCACCCACCCACCCACTCACCCACCCACTCACTCACCCACGCACTCAACCACTCACCCACCCACTCACTCACCCACGCACTCACCCACGCACTCACCCACCCATTCACTCACCCACTCACTCACCCACTCACTTACTCACCCACCCACTCACCTACCCACTCACCCACCCACTCACCCACCCACCCACCCACTCACCCACCCACCCACCCACCCACTCACCCACTCACTCACCCACTCACCCATCCACTCACTCACCCACTCACTCACTCACCCACCCACTCACCCACTCAATCAATCAAATAACCCACCCACTCACCCAAACAGCCACTAAGTCACTCACCCACCCACTCACCCACTCACTCACTCACCCACCCACTCACCCACTCAATCACTCACCCACTCACTCACCCAGTCACCCACCCACTCACCCACCCACCCACTCACTCACCCACTCACTCACTCACTCACCAACCCACTCACCCACTCACCCACCCACTCACTCACTCACTCACCCACCACCCACCCACCCACTCACTCACTCACCCACTCACTCACCCACTCACTCACCCACTCACCCACTCACTCACCCACTCACTCACCCACTCAATCAATCACTCACCCACTCACACACCCACCCACCCACTCACCCACTCATTGACTCACCCACTCACTCACTCACCCACCCACTCACCCACCCACTCACTCACCCACCCACCCACTCACTCACTCACCCACCCACTCACCCACCCACTCACCCACCCACCCACCCACTCACCCACCCACCCACTCACCCACTCACCCACCCACCCACCCACTCACCCACCCACCCACCCACCCACCCACCCACCCACCCACCCACTCACCCACCCACCCACCCACCCACCCACTCACCCACCCACCCACCCACCCACCCACTCACCCACCCACCCACTCACCCACCCACCCACCCACTCACCCAACCACCCACCCACTCACCCACCCACCCACCCACTCACCCACCCACTCACTCACCCACGCACTCAACCACCCACTCACCCACCCAACCACTCACCCACCCACTCACTCACCCACGCACTCACCCACGCACTCACCCACCCATTCACTCACTCACTCACCCACTCACTCACCCACTCACTCACCCACTCACTTACTCACCCACCCACTCACCCATCCACTCACCCACCCACTCACCCACTCACTCACCCACTCACCCATCCACTCACTCATCCACTCACTCACCCACTCACTCACTCACTCACTCACTCACCCACCCACTCACCCACTCAATCAATCAAATCACCCACCCACTCACCCAAACAGCCACTAACTCACTCACCCACCCACTCACCCACTCACTCACTCACCCACCAACCCACCCACTCACCCACTCACCCACTCACCCACCCACCCACTCACCCAACCACCCACTCACTCACCCACCCACTCACCCACCCACCCACCCACCCACCCCACCCACTCACTCACCCACTCACCCACTCACTCACTCACTCACCCCACTCACCCACTCACCCACCCACCCACCCACTCACCCAACCACCCACCCACTCACCCACCCACTCACCCACCCACTCACTCACCCACGCACTCAACCACCCACTCACCCACCCAACCACTCACCCACCCACTCACTCACCCACTCACTCACCCACGCACTCACCCACCCATTCACTCACTCACTCACCCACTCACTCACCCACTCACTCACCCACTCACTTACTCACCCACCCACTCACCCATCCACTCACCCACCCACTCACCCACTCACTCACCCACTCACTCATCCACTCACTCACCCACTCACTCACTCACTCACTCACCCACCCACTCACCCACTCAATCAATCAAATCACCCACCCACTCACCCAAACAGCCACTAACTCACTCACCCACCCACTCACCCACTCACTCACTCACCCACCAACCCACCCACTCACCCACTCACCCACTCACCCACCCACCCACTCACCCAACCACCCACTCACTCACCCACCCACTCACCCACCCACCCACCCACCCACCCACCCACCCACTCACTCACCCACTCACCCACTCACTCACTCACTCACCCACTCACCCACTCACTCACCCATTCACCCACTCAATCAATCAAATCACCCACCCACTCACTCAAACAGCCACTAACTCACTCACCCACACACTCACCCACTCACTCACTCACTCACTCACCCCACTCAATCAATCAAATCACCCACCCACTCACCCAAACAGCCACTAACTCACTCACCCACCCACCCACCCACCCACTCACTCACTCACTCACTCACCCACCCACTCACTCACCCACCCACCCACCCACTCACTCACCCACCCACCCACTCACTCACCCACCCACCCACCCACCCACCCACTCACTCACTCACCCACCCACTCACCCACCCACTCACTCACTCACCCACCCACTCACCCACTCACTCACCCACCCACCCACCCACCCACCCACTCACCCACCCACCCACCTACTCACCCACCCACCCACTCACCCACCCACCCACCCACCCACTCACTCACTCACTCACTCACTCACTCACTCACCCACTCACTCACTCACTCACTCACTCACCCACTCACTCACTCACCCACCCACCCACCCACCCACTCACCCACCCACCCACCCATCCACCCACTCACTCACTCACCCACTCACTCACTCACTCACTCACCCACCCACCCACTCACTCACTCACTCACCCACACCCACTCACTCACTCACCCACTCACTCACCCACTCACCCACCCACCCACCCACTCACACACCCACCCACCTACCCACCCACCCACCACTCACCCACTCACCCACCCCACCCACTCACTCACTCACCCACTCACTCACCCACTCACTCACCCACTCACCCACTCACTCACTCACTCACCCACCCACTCACTCACCCAGTCACCCACCCACTCACCCATCCACCCACTCACTCACCCACTCACTCACTCACTCACCAACCCACTCACCCACCCACTCACTCACCCACCCAACCACCCACTCACCCACCCACTCACTCACCCACTCACTCACCCACTCACCCACTCACTCACCCACTCACTCACCCACCTCAATCACCCACTCAAACAATCACTCACACCACTCACACACCCACCCACCCACTCACCCACTCACTGACTCACCCACTCACCGACTCACCCACTCACCGACTCACCCACTCACCCACTCACCCACCCACCCACCCACCCACTAACTCACCCACCCACCCACTTACCCACCCACCCACCCACCTACCCACCCACCCACTCACTCACCCACGCACTCAACCACGCACTCAACCACCCACTCACCCACCCAACCACTCACCAACCCACTCACTCACCCACGCACTCACCCACGCACTCACCCACCCATTCACCCACCCACTCACTCACCCACTCACTCACCCACTCACTTACTCACCCACCCAATCACCCACCCACTCACCCACCCACCCACTCACCCACTCACCCACCCACCCACCCACTCACTCACTCACCCACTCACTCACTCACCCACTCACCCACCCACCCACTCACTCACCCACTCACTCACTCACTCACCCACTCACTCACTCACTCACTCACCCACCCACCCACGAACCCCACCCACCCACGAACCCACTCACCCACCCACCCACCCACCCACCCACCCACCCACCCACCCACCCACCCACCCACCCACTCACTCACTCACTCACTCACTCACTCACTCACTCACTCACTCACTCACCCACTCACTCACTCACTCACTCACCCACCCACTCACTCACTCACTCACCCACCCACTCACTCACTCACCCACCCACCCACCCACCCACCCACCTACTCACCCACCCACCCACTCACCCACCCACCCACGCACTCACTCACTCACTCACTCACCCACCCACTCACCCACCCACTCACCCACTCACCCACCCACTCACCCACTCACTCACCCACCCACCCACCCACTCACCCACCCACCCACCCACTCACCCATTCACTCACTCACTCACCCACCCACCCACTCACTCACTCACTCACTCACTCACCCACCACCCACCCACTCACTCACCCACTCACTCACCCACTCACTCACCCACTCACCCACTCACTCACCCACTCACTCACCCACTCAATCAATCACTCACCCACTCACACACCCACCCACCCACTCACCCACTCATTGACTCACCCACTCACTCACTCCACCCACCCACTCACCCACCCACTCACTCACCCACCCACCCACCCACTCACTCACCCACCCACTCACCCACCCACTCACCCACCCACTCACCCACCCACCCACCCACCCACTCACCCATCCACCCACTCACCCACTCACCCACCCACCCACCCACTCACCCACCCACCCACTCACCCACCCACCCACCCACCCACTCACCCACCCACCCACCCACCCACCCACTCACCCACCCACCCACCCACCCACTCACCCACCCACCCACCCACCCACTCACCCACCCACCCACCCACTCACCCACCCACCCACCCACCCACCCAATCACCCACCCACTCACCCACCCCACTCACTCACCCACGCACTCAACCACCCACTCACCCACCCAACCACTCACCCACCCACTCACTCACCCACGCACTCACCCACGCACTCACCCACCCATTCACTCACTCACTCACCCACTCACTCACCCACTCACTCACCCACTCACTTACTCACCCACCCACTCACCCATCCACTCACCCACCCACCCACTCACCCACTCACTCACCCACTCACCCATCCACTCACTCATCCACTCACTCACCCACTCAATCAATCAAATCACCCACCCACTCACCCAAACAGCCACTAACTCACTCACCCACCCACTCACCCACTCACTCACCCACCAACCCACCCACTCACCCCACTCACCCACTCACCCACCCACCCACTCACCCACCCACCCACTCACTCACCCACCCACCCACCCACCCATTCACTCACCCACTCACCCACTCACTCACTCACTCACCCACTCACCCACTCACTCACCCACTCACCCACTCAATCAATCAAATCACCCACCCACTCACTCAAACAGCCACTAACTCACTCACCCACACACTCACCCACTCACTCACCCACTCACCCACTCAATCAATCAAATCACCCACCCACTCACCCAAACAGCCACTAACTCACTCACCCACCAACCCACCCACCCACCCACCCACTCACTCACTCACTCACTCACCCACCCACTCACTCACTCACCCACCCACGCACTCACTCACCCACCCACCCACCCACCCACCCACTCACTCACCCACCCACTCACTCACTCACTCACCCACCCACTCACTCACTCACCCACCCACTCACCACTCACTCACTCACTCACTCACTCACCCACCCACCCACCCACTCACCCACCCACCCACCTACTCACCCACCCACCCACTCACCCACCCACCCACCCACCCACCCACCCACCCACCCACCCACCCACCCACTCACTCACTCACTCACTCACTCACTCACCCACTCACTCACCCACTCACCCACTCACTCACCCACTCACTCACCCACCCACCCACCCACTCACCCCACCCACCCACCCACCCACCAATCCACCCACTCACTCACTCACCCACTCACTCACCTCACTCACCCACCCACTCACTCACTCACTCACCCACCCACTCACTCACTCACCCACCCACCCACCCACCTACTCACCCACCCACCACCACTCACCCACTCACCACTCACTCACTCACCAACTCACTCACTCACCCACTCACCCACTCACTCACCCACTCAATCACCCACTCAAACAATCACTCACCCACTCACACACCCACCCACCCACTCACCCACTCACTGACTCACCCACTCACCCACCCACCCACTAACTCACCCACCCACCCACTAACCCACCCATTCACCCACCCACCCACCCACTCACCCACCCACTCACTCACCCACGCACTCAACCACCCACTCACCCACCCAACCACTCACCCACCCACTCACTCACCCACGCACTCACCCACGCACTCACCCACACATTCACTCACCCACTCACTCACCCACTCACTCACCCACTCACTTACTCACCCACTCACTTACTCACCCACTCACTTACTCACCCACTCACTTACTCACCCACCCACTCACCCACCCACTCACCCACCCACCCACCCACCCACTCACCCACCCACCCACCCACCCACTCACCCACTCACTCACCCACTCACCCATCCACTCACTCACCCACTCACTCACTCACCCACACACTCACCCACTCAATCAATCAAATAACCCACCCACTCACCCAAACAGCCACTAAGTCACTCACCCACCCACTCACCCACTCACTCACTCACCCACCCACTCACCCACTCAATCACTCACCCACTCACCCACCCACCCACCCACTAACTCACCCACCCACCCACTCACCCACCCACCCACCCACCCACCCACCCACCCACCCACCCACTCACCCACCCACTCACTCACCCACGCACTCAACCACTCACCCACCCACTCACTCACCCACGCACTCACCCACGCACTCACCCACCCATTCACTCACCCACTCACTCACCCACTCACTTACTCACCCACCCACTCACCTACCCACTCACCCACCCACTCACCCACCCACCCACCCACTCACCCACCCACCCACCCACTCACCCACCCACCCACCCACCCACTCACCCACTCACTCACCCACTCACCCATCCACTCACTCACCCACTCACTCACTCACCCACCCACTCACCCACTCAATCAATCAAATAACCCACCCACTCACCCAAACAGCCACTAAGTCACTCACCCACCCACTCACC
>NW_027614316.1:25000-27731 GCF_965212315.1 Lampetra planeri | reverse complement strand
CCCTACACTCACCCCTACACTCACCCTACACTCACCCCTACACTCACACCCACCCCTACACTCACCCCCACACTCACCCTTACATTCACCACACTCCCCTACACTCACCCCTACACTCACCCCGACACTCACCCGACACCACCACTACACTCACCCCCTACACTCACCACACTCACCCCTACCCTCACCCCTACACTCACCACCACACTCACCCCTACACTCACCCCCACACTCACCACACTCACCCCTACACTCACCCCTACACTCACCCCTACACTCACCACCACACTCACCCCTACACTCACCACACTCACCCCTACACTCACCCCTACACTCCCACCACACTCACCCCTACACTCACCCCCACACTCACCACACTCACCCACTACACTCACCCCCACACTCACCACACTCACCCCTACACTCACCCCCTACACTCACCCCCCACACTCACCCCCACACTCACCACACTCACCCCTACACTCACCCCCTACACTCACCACACCTCACCCCTACACTCACCCCTACACTCACCCCCACACTCACCCCCACACTCACCACACTCACCCCTACACTCACCCCTACACTCACCCCCACACTCACCCCTACACTCACCCCTACACTCACCCCCACACTCACCCCCACACTCACCCCTACACTCACCCCTACACTCACCCACACACTCACCCTACCTCACCACACTCACCCCTACACTCACCCCCACACTCACCACTACACTCACCACACTCACCCTACACTCACCCCTACACTCACCCCTACACTCACCCCACACTCACCCCCACACTCACCACTACACTCACCACACTCACCCCTACACTCACCCCTACACTCACCCCTACACTGACCCCTACACTCACCCCTACACTCACCCCTACACTCACCCCCACACTCACCCCTACACTCATCCCCTACACTCACCCCTACACTCACCCCCTACACTCACCCCTACACTCACCCCTACACTCACCCCTACACTCACCCCCACACTCACCCCTACACTCACCCCTACACTCACCCCTACACTCACCCCCCCACTCACCCTACACTCACCCCCTACACTCACCCCCACACTCACCCACACTCACCCCCACACTCACCCCACACTCACCCCACACTCACCCCCACACTCACCCCTACACTCACCCCCTACACTCACCCCTACACTCACCCCCACACTCACCCCCACACTCACCCACCTCACCCCCACACTCACCCCACCCTCACCCTACACTCACCCTACACGCACCACACTCCCCTCACCACCCCACACTCACCCCACACTCACCCCACACTCACCCTACACTCACCCCCCACACTCACCCCCACACTCACCCCACACTCACCCCTACACTCACCCCTACACCACACCACACACCACCCACACTTCACCCCAACCCTACACCACACTCACCCCACACCCCCCTACACTCACCCCCACACTCACCCCTACACTCACCACCACCACACCACCCCACACTCACCCCCCACACTCACCCCACACCTCACCCCTACACTCACCCCACACTCACCCCCACACTCACCCCCTACACTCACCCCTACACTCACCCCTACACTCACCTACACTCACCCCTCACTCCCCCCACACTCACCCCCTACACTCACCCCTACACTCACCCCTACACTCACCCCTACACTCACCCCTACACTCACCCCTACACTCACCCCAACACTCACACCCCACACCACACCACCCCACACTCACCCCTACACTCACCCCTACACTCACCCCTACACTCACCCCCACACTCACCCCTACACTCACCCCTACCTCACCCCACACTCACCCCTACACTCACCCCTACACTCACCCCTACACTCACCCCACCTCACCCCTACACTCACCACACTCACCCCTACACTCACCCCTACCCACCCACACTCACCCCTACACTCACCCCCTACCCTCACCACCCACACTCACCCCTACACTCACCCCTACACTCACCCCTACACTCACCGCACCCCTACACTCACCCCTACACTCACCCCTACACTCACCCCACCCCTCACCACCCCTACACTCACACCTCACTCACCACCACACCACCCCACACTCACCCCACACTCACCACACTCACCCCTACACCACCACCCCTACACTCACCACACCTCACCCCTCACCACCCCCACACTCACCCACACTCACCCCACACTCACCCCTACACTCACCACACTCACACTCACCCCCACTCACCCCTACACTCACCCCCCTCACCACTCCCCACACTCACCCCCTACACTCCCCACCACCCTCCCCACACTCACCACACTCACCCCCACACTCACCCCACCTACACCCACACTCACCCTACTCACCCCACACTCACCACAATCACCCCCTACACTCACCCACACACCCACACTCACCCCTACACTCACCCCACACTCACCCCTACACTCACCACACTCACCCACCTCACCCCACCACACCCCCACACTCACCCCACACTCCCCCCTACACCCACACTCACCCCTACACTCACCCCTACACTCACCCCACACTCACCCCCTCACACCACACCCCTACACTCACCCCCACACTCACCCCCACACTCACCCCTACACACACCCCTACACTCACCACCACACTCACCCCTACACTCACCACACTCACCCCTACACTCACCACCACACTCACCCCCACACTCACCACACTCACCCCCTACACTCACCACCACACTCACCCACC
>NW_027614316.1:0-20000 GCF_965212315.1 Lampetra planeri | reverse complement strand
GTGACCGTCCGAGGCTGTGTGACCGACCGAGACTGTGTGACCGACCGAGGCTGTGTGACCGTCCGAGGCTGTGTGACCGACCGAGGCTGTGTGATCGACCGAGACTGTGTGACCGACCGAGACTGTGTGACCGACCGAGGCTGTGTGACCGTCCGAGACTGTGTGACCGACCGAGGCTGTGTGACCGACCGAGGCTGTGTGACCGACCGAGGCTGTGTGACCGTCCGAGGCTGTGTGACCGTCCGAGGCTGTGTGACCGACCGAGACTGTGTGACCGACCGAGGCTGTGTGACCGACCGAGGCTGTGTGACCGTCCGAGGCTGTGTGACCGTCCGAGGCTGTGTGACCGTCCGAGGCTGTGTGACCGACCGAGGCTGTGTGACCGTCCGAGGCTGTGTGACCGTCCGAGGCTGTGTGACCGACCGAGGCTGTGTGACCGTCCGAGGCTGTGTGACCGACCGAGACTGTGTGACCGTCCGAGGCTGTGTGACCGACCGAGACTGTGTGACCGACCGAGGCTGTGTATCCGACCGAGGCTGTGTGACCGTCCGAGGCTGTGTGACCGACCGAGGCTGTGTGACCGTCCGAGACTGTGTGACCGTCCGAGACTGTGTGACCGACCGAGGCTGTGTGACCGACCGAGGCTGTGTGACCGTCCGAGGCTGTGTGACCGTCCGAGGCTGTGTGACCGTCCGAGACTGTGTGACCGTCCGAGGCTGTGTGACCGACAGAGGCTGTGTGACCGTCCAAGGCTGTGTGACCGTCCGAGGCTGTGTGACCGACCGAGGCTGTGTGACCGTCCGAGGCTGTGTGACCGTCTGAGGCTGTGTGACCGTCCGAGGCTGTGTGACCGACCGAGGCTGTGTGACCGACCGAGACTGTGTGACCGTCCGAGGCTGTGTGACCGTCCGAGGCTGTGTGACCGACCGAGGCTGTGTGACCGTCCGAGGCTGTGTGACCGTCCGAGACTGTGTGACCGTCCGAGGCTGTGTGACCGACCGAGGCTGTGTGACCGACCGAGGCTGTGTGACCGTCCGAGGCTGTGTGACCGACCGAGACTGCGTGACCGACCGAGGCTGTGTGACCGTCCGAGGCTGTGTGACCGTCCGAGGCTGTGTGACCGTCCGAGGCTGTGTGACCGACCGAGGCTGTGTGACCGTCCGAGGCTGTGTGACCGTCCGAGGCTGTGTGACCGTCCGAGGCTGTGTGACCGACCGAGGCTGTGTGACCGACCGAGGCTGTGTGACCGTCCGAGGCTGTGTGACTGTCCGAGGCTGTGTGACCGACCGAGGCTGTGTGACCGACCGAGGCTGTGTGACCGACCGAGGCTGTGTGACCGACCGAGGCTGTGTGACCGTCCGAGGCTGTGTGACCGACCGAGGCTGTGTGACCGACCGAGGCTGTGTGACCGACCGAGGCTCTGTGACCGACCGAGGCTGTGTGACCGACCGAGGCTGTGTGACCGTCCGAGGCTGTGTGACCGACCGAGACTGTGTGACCGTCCGAGACTGTGTGACCGACCGAGGCTGTGTGACCTTCACGAGGCTGTGTGACCGTCTGAGGCTGTGTGACCGACCGAGGCTCTGTGACCGACCGAGGCTGTGTGACCGACCGAGGCTGTGTGACCGTCCGAGACTGTGTGACCGACCGAGACTGTGTGACCGACCGAGGCTGTGTGACCGTCCGAGGCTGTGTGACTGTCCGAGGCTGTGTGACCGACCGAGGCTGTGTGACCGTCCGAGGCTGTGTGACCGACCGAGACTGTGTGACCGTCCGAGTCTGTGTGACCGACCGAGACTGTGTGACCGACCGAGGCTGTGTGACCATCCGAGACTGTGTGACCGACCGAGACTGTGTGACCGTCCGAGACTGTGTGACCGACCGAGACTGTGTGACCGACCGAGGCTGTGTGACCGTCCGAGACTGTGTGACCGTCCGAGACTGTGTGACCGTCCGAGACTGTGTGACCGACCGAGGCTGTGTGACCATCCGAGACTGTGTGACCGACCGAGACTGTGTGATCGACCGAGGCTGTGTGACCGTCCGAGGCTGTGTGACCGTCCGAGGCTGTGTGACCGACCGAGGCTGTGTGACCGTCCGAGGCTGTGTGACCGACCGAGGCTGTGTGACCGTCCGAGACTGTGTGACCGACCGAGGCTGTGTGACCGACCGAGACTGTGTGACTGACCGAGGCTGTGTGACCGTCTGAGGCTGTGTGACTGTCCGAGGCTGTGTGACCGACCGAGGCTGTGTGACCGTCCGAGACTGTGTTACCGTCCGAGACTGTGTGACCAACCGAGGCTGTGTGACCGTCCGAGGCTGTGTGACCGTCCGAGGCTGTGTGACCGACCGAGGCTGTGTGACCGACCGAGGCTGTGTGACCGACCGAGGCTGTGTGACCGACCGAGGCTGTGTGACCGTCCGAGACTGTGTGACCGACCGAGACTGTGTGACCGTCCGAGGCTGTGTGACCGACCGAGACTGTGTGACCGACCGAGGCTGTGTGACCGACCGAGGCTGTGTGACCGTCCGAGACTGTGTGACCGTCCGAGACTGTGTGACCGTCCGAGGCTGTGTGACCGACCGAGGCTGTGTGACCGACCGAGGCTGTGTGACCGTCCGAGACTGTGTGACCGTCCGAGACTGTGTGACCGTCCGAGGCTGTGTGACCGTCCGAGACTGTGTGACCGACCGAGGCTGTGTGACCGTCCGAGACTGTGTGACCGACCGAGACTGTGTGATCGACCGAGGCTGTGTGACCGTCCGAGGCTGTGTGACTGTCCGAGGCTGTGTGACCGACCGAGGCTGTGTGACCGTCCGAGGCTGTGTGACCGACCGAGGCTGTGTGACCGTCCGAGACTGTGTGACCGACCGAGGCTGTGTGACCGACCGAGACTGTGTGACTGACCGAGGCTGTGTGACCGTCTGAGGCTGTGTGACTGTCCGAGGCTGTGTGACCGACCGAGGCTGTGTGACCGTCCGAGACTGTGTTACCGTCCGAGACTGTGTGACCAACCGAGGCTGTGTGACCGTCCGAGGCTGTGTGACTGTCCGAGGCTGTGTGACCGACCGAGGCTGTGTGACCGACCGAGGCTGTGTGACCGACCGAGGCTGTGTGACCGACCGAGGCTGTGTGACCGTCCGAGACTGTGTGACCGACCGAGACTGTGTGACCGTCCGAGGCTGTGTGACCGACCGAGACTGTGTGACCGACCGAGGCTGTGTATCCGACCGAGGCTGTGTGACCGACCGAGGCTGTGTGACCGACCGAGGCTGTGTGACCGTCCGAGGCTGTGTGACCGACCGAGGCTGTGTGACCGACCGAGGCTGTGTGACCGTCCGAGACTGTGTGACCGACCGAGACTGTGTGACCGTCCGAGGCTGTGTGACCGACCGAGGCTGTGTGACCGACCGAGGCTGTGTGACTGTCCGAGGCTGTGTGACCGACCGAGGCTGTGTGACCGACCGAGGCTGTGTGACCGACCGAGGCTGTGTGACCGACCGAGGCTGTGTTACCGACCGAGACTGTGTGACCGACCGAGGCTGTGTGACCGACCGAGGCTGTGTGACCGACCGAGACTGTGTGACCGACCGAGGCTGTGTGACCGACCGAGGCTGTGTGACCGTCCGAGACTGTGTGACCGTCCGAGACTGTGTGACCGTCCGAGGCTGTGTGACCGTCCGAGGCTGTGTGACCGACCGAGGCTGTGTGACCGTCCGAGACTGTGTGACCGACCGAGACTGTGTGACCGACCGAGGCTGTGTGACCGTCCGAGGCTGTGTGACCGTCCGAGGCTGTGTGACCGACCGAGGCTGTGTGACCGACCGAGGCTGTGTGACCGTCCGAGGCTGTGTGACCGACCGAGGCTGTGTGACCGACCGAGGCTGTGTGACCGACCGAGGCTGTGTGACCGTCCGAGGCTGTGTGACCGACCGAGGCTGTGTGACCGTCCGAGACTGTGTGACCGACCGAGGCTGTGTGACCGACCGAGGCTGTGTGACTGTCCGAGGCTGTGTGACCGACCGAGGCTGTGTGACCGTCCGAGGCTGTGTGACTGTCCGAGGCTGTGTGACCGACCGAGGCTGTGTGACCGACCGAGGCTGTGTGACCGTCCGAGACTGTGTGACCGTCCGAGACTGTGTGACCGTCCGAGACTGTGTGACCGACCGAGGCTGTGTGACTGTCCGAGGCTGTGTGACTGTCCGAGGCTGTGTGACCGACCGAGGCTGTGTGACCGACCGAGGCTGTGTGACCGACCGAGGCTGTGTGACCGACCGAGGCTGTGTGACCGTCCGAGACTGTGTGACCGACCGAGACTGTGTGACCGTCCGAGGCTGTGTGACCGACCGAGACTGTGTGACCGACCGAGGCTGTGTGACCGACCGAGGCTGTGTGACTGTCCGAGGCTGTGTGACTGTCCGAGGCTGTGTATCCGACCGAGGCTGTGTGACCGACCGAGGCTGTGTGACCGACCGAGGCTGTGTGACCGACCGAGACTGTGTGACCGACCGAGGCTGTGTGACCGTCCGAGGCTGTGTGACCGACCGAGGCTGTGTGACCGACCGAGGCTGTGTGACCGTCCGAGACTGTGTGACCGACCGAGACTGTGTGACCGTCCGAGGCTGTGTGACCGACCGAGGCTGTGTGACTGTCCGAGGCTGTGTGACCGACCGAGGCTGTGTGACTGTCCGAGGCTGTGTGACCGACCGAGGCTGTGTGACCGACCGAGGCTGTGTGACCGACCGAGGCTGTGTGTCCGACCGAGACTGTGTGACCGACCGAGGCTGTGTGACCGACCGAGGCCCTGTTGACCGACCCAAGGCTGTGTGACCGACCGAGGCTGTGTGACCGACCGAGGCTGTGTGACCGACCGAGGCTGTGTGACTGACCGAGGCTGTGTGACCGTCCGAGGCTGTGCGACCGACCGAGGCTGTGTGACCGACCGAGGCTGTGTGACCGTCCGAGGCTGTGTGACCGTCCGAGGCTGTGTGACCGAGCGAGGCTGTGTGACCGTCTGAGACTGTGTGACCGTCCGAGGCTGTGTGACCGACCGAGGCTGTGTGACCGTCTGAGACTGTGTGACCGTCCGAGGCTGTGTGACCGACCGAGGCTGTGCGACCGTCCGAGGCTGTGCGACCGTCTGAGGCTGTGCGACCGATCGGCAATAAAGATGAGAACGGTGATGAGCGTCAACTCTTGTTGTTGTTGACGCTCGGTCGAAAACCATCGGGGGGGGTTCCTCTGTGCGAGGCGACACGTGGAATCGCAAAAAAGAAAACCGGTAACCCGATGGTCACGGAGAGACTTACCCACGGTGGCTAGGAGATGTTAACTACCTCGCCTGGTGTGCAGGAGGTCGTGGGTTCGATCCAGACCCTGATGCCTGCTGCTGTATATGTGGAGTCTGTCTCTCTCTCATCATCATCACGGTGGCTAGGAGATGTTAACTACCTCGCCTGGTGCGCAGGAGGTCGTGGGTTCGATCCACGACCCCGACGCCTGCTGCTGTGTATTTGGAGTCTGCGCCTCTCTCCCCGTGGTTTTCCCTGCACATTTAAAATCAACGTGACGCGCTCAGAGTTGTTTGGCTGCTGTACGTTTTCCCGTGACGATGCTGACGACGAGTCACTTGGGTGCGCTCCGTGATGGCCGGGTGGCTGCTGCCTGCACCGGGTGACCCGAGTGTGATTCCCGTTCACGGCCAACACCGGCGATTATCACAACTGGTCCTGGGCCCTCCCCTAGGTCGACTCGGCCTCAAATGAGTTACCCATTGCGATGCGTAGTCAACATCCACAATGGTGGAGAGACGAAGGCGGCCGGGCGTGGTGCCGGCCGCCTCCCCCTCCGTGCGCGTCATCGCCGCTGCTGCCGCTCGCTACTAACTGCACTTGCCCCAGAGGCTACACGGTGGTGGTTGACCTTTGTCTTTGCCTTCTCGGCTGCCCGCAGCTTTGAGAACCTGCGGGTGGGCGTGCAGAACCTGCGCAAGCAGGCCGCCAGGAAAGACGAGGGAGGCCTCTCCTGCGTCAAGGGGGGACTCAGCACGTTCTTCGAGGCCCAGGATGCCCTGTCAGGTGAGCCGGCCATGTGCCACACAGCCGGTGACAGCCGGTGACAGCCAGCACCAGCCTGTCACACAGCCAGCACCAGCCTGTCACACAGCCAGCACCAGCCTGTCACACAGCCAGCACCAGCCTGTCACACAGCCAGCACCAGCCTGTCACACAGCCAGCACCAGCCTGTCACACAGCCAGCACCAGCCTGTCACACAGCAAGCGCCTACCACTGTACGTAGCCAATCGCAGCGATCGGCGGTGCGCTTATTCAGCTGAGAAGTCCTCGCCGTCTCGTCCCCACGAGGGTCGAGCGGTGGCGCCGCGGTTAGCGCGCCGAGAAGCGCTACGCACACGGCATCGGACCCCCGAGTTCGATTCGCGCTCACGGCCACCGACAGCAGCGGTCGTGGCGATTATCGGAAGCAGTGCCCCTGGGCCTCCTCCCCTAGGTCGACTCAGCCTCAAAACGAGTACCCGGTACGGTGCGTAGTAAACATCGCTGCTGGGGAGACAAAGGCGGCCGGGCGTGGTGCTGGCCACCCGCCCCCTCGTGTGCCACGGTGCCGGCAGCCTTCATAGGCGCTGCTGCCGCTTGCTACTAACAGCACTCGCCCCACAGTCTGTGAAGGCCTTGGTCTCGTATTGAGTCAATTTCCGCGTCGTTTTGACTCGATGTCGGTGACATTGTGTGGTGGGGTTTTGGTTTTTACTTTGGGAGGGAACCGGAAAAGTCGGAGAAAACCCACGCAGAGCAGGGAGAGAATACGAACTCCGCACGCGCTCACACTCGCTCACACTCACACTCGCTTGCTCACTCGCTCACTCACTCTCACACTCGCTCGCTCACTCTCACGCTCGCTCGCTCACGCTCACACTCGCTCGCTTACATAAACACTCGCTCGCTCACACGCTCGCTCGCTCACGCTCACACTCGCTCACACTCACACTCGCTTGCTCACTCGCTCACTCACTCTCACACTCGCTCGCTCACTCTCACGCTCGCTCGCTCACGCTCACACTCGCTCACGCACTCGCTCGCTCACTCACACTCGCTCGCTTACATAAACACTCGCTCGCTCACACGCTCGCTCACACTCGCTCACTCGCTCACTCTCACACTCACATTCACTCACACTCTCACTCTTACTCGCTCACTCTCACTTGTTCGCTTTCACTCGCTCACACTCACTCACTCTGACACTCGCTCACTCACACTCGCCCTCTCACTGGCTCATTCACGCTCACTCTCACATTCACACACTCACTCACTCACTTACTCACGCTCACTCACACTCGCTCACTCGCTCACTTACTCACTCACGCTCGTTTATACTCGCTCACTCGCTCACTCACACTCACTCACTCGCTCACTCACGCTCACATTCACACGCTCACTCACACTCGCTCACTTGCTGACTCACACTCGCTCACTCACTCACACTCGCTTGCTTACTCGCTCACTTACACTCGCTCATTCTCGCTCACACTCGCTCACTCACACTCGCTCACTCACTCGCTAACTCATGCTCACATTCACACGCTCACTCACACTCGCTCACTTGCTGACTCACACTCGCTCACTCACTCACACTCGCTTGCTTACTCGCTCACTTACACTCGCTCATTCTCGCTCACACTCGCTCACTCACACTCGCTCACTCACTCGCTAACCCACGCTCACATTCACACGCTCACTCACACTCGCTCACTTGCTGACTCACACTCGCTCACTCACTCACACTCGCTCACTCTCTCGCTTACTCGCTCACCCTCTCACTTACTCACTCACTCACACTCGCTCACTCTCGCACACTGACACCCGCTCGCTCGCTCACTCTCGCTCGCTCACTCTCGCTCGCTTTCACTCACACGCTCTCTCTCCCTCGCTCGCTCTCACTTTCACATGTCCACACGCTCGCACACAGACGCACACAAAGACAAGACACGGATTCCCCGGTACGTGCGGGGTGCGTCCAGAGGGGCCGCCCACAAGCCCCCGTTGGAAAGCGGTCGCCCGCTGATTATTATTATTATTAATGACGGGGAAATGGAGCAATTTTAATGCTAATGACATCCTCCCTGGAGCATTGTAATGGCCGGGTCGGAGACTTGCTAGGATCCACGTCTCGGGTTTGCGCGGTGGGTCTGTGTGTCTCTCTCCCAGGAGGTTCATGATGACCGTGTCACACACTCTGAGCCAGAGACACTGAGGCTCTGGGTTCAGGCCCTGGGTCTGTGTGTCTCTCTCCCAGGAGGTTCATGATGACCGTGTCACACACTCTGAGCCAGAGACACTGAGGCCCTGGGTCTGGGTGTCTCTCTCCCAGGGGGTTCATGATGTCCGTGTCACACACTCTGAGCCAGAGACACTGAGGCCCTGGGTCTGGGTGTCTCTCTCTCAGGGGGTTCATGATGTCCGTGTCACACACTCTGAGCCAGAGACACTGAGGCCCTGGGTCTGGGTGTCTCTCTCCCAGGGGGTTCATGATGACCGTGTCACACACTCTGAGCCAGAGACACTGAGGCCCTGGGTCTGGGTGTCTCTCTCCCAGGAGGTTCATGATGACCGTGTCACACACTCTGAGCCAGAGACACTGAGGCCCTGGGTCTGGGTGTCTCTCTCCCAGGGGGTTCATGATGTCCGTGTCACACACTCTGAGCCAGAGACACTGAGGCCCTGGGTCTGGGTGTCTCTCTCCCAGGGGGTTCATGATGACCGTGTCACACACTCTGAGCCAGAGACACTGAGGCCCTGGGTCTGGGTGTCTCTCTCCCAGGAGGTTCATGATGACCGTGTCACACACTCTGAGCCAGAGACACTGAGGCCCTGGGTCTGGGTGTCTCTCTCCCAGGGGGTTCATGATGACCGTGTCACACACTCTGAGCCAGAGACGCTGAGGCCCTGGGTCTGGGTGTCTCTCTCCCAGGGGGTTCATGATGTCCGTGTCACACACTCTGAGCCAGAGACGCTGAGGCCCTGGGTCTGGGTGTCTCTCTCCCAGGGGGTTCATGATGACCGTGTCACACACTCTGAGCCAGAGACACTGAGGCCCTGGGTCTGGGTGTCTCTCTCCCAGGAGGTTCATGATGACCGTGTCACACACTCTGAGCCACAGACACTGAGGCCCTGGGTCTGGGTGTCTCTCTCCCAGGGGGTTCATGATGACCGTGTCACACACTCTGAGCCACAGACACTGAGGCCCTGGGTCTGGGTGTCTCTCTCCCAGGGGGTTCATGATGACCGTGTCACACACTCTGAGTTAGAGACACTGAGGCCCTGGGTCTGGGTGTCTCTCTCCCAGGGGGTTCATGATGACCGTGTCACACACTCTGAGCCAGAGACGCTGAGGCCCTGGGTCTGGGTGTCTCTCTCCCAGGGGGTTCATGATGACCGTGTCACACACTCTGAGCCACAGACACTGAGGCCCTGGGTCTGGGTGTCTCTCTCCCAGGGGGTTCATGATGACCGTGTCACACACTCTGAGCCACAGACACTGAGGCCCTGGGTCTGGGTGTCTCTCTCCCAGGGGGTTCATGATGACCGTGTCACACACTCTGAGCCAGAGACACTGAGACCCTGGGTCTGGGTGTCTCTCTCCCAGGGGGTTCATGATGACCGTGTCACACACTCTGAGCCAGAGACACTGAGACCCTGGGTCTGGGTGTCTCTCTCCCAGGAGGTTCATGATGTCCGTGTCACACACTCTGAGCCAGAGACACTGAGGCCCTGGGTCTGGGTGTCTCTCTCCCAGGGGGTTCATGATGACCGTGTCACACACTCTGAGCCAGAGACACTGAGGCCCTGGGTCTGGGTGTCTCTCTCCCAGGGGGTTCATGATGACCGTGTCACACACTCTGAGTTAGAGACACTGAGGCCCTGGGTCTGGGTGTCTCTCTCCCAGGGGGTTCATGATGACCGTGTCACACACTCTGAGTTAGAGACACTGAGGCCCTGGGTCTGGGTGTCTCTCTCCCAGGGGGTTCATGATGTCCGTGTCACACACTCTGAGCCACAGACACTGAGGCCCTGGGTCTGGGTGTCTCTCTCCCAGGGGGTTCATGATGACCGTGTCACAGACTCTGAACCAGAGACGCTGAGGCCCTGGGTCTGGGTGTCTCTCTCCCAGGGGGTTCATGATGACCGTGTCACACACTCTGAGTTAGAGACACTGAGGCCCTGGGTCTGGGTGTCTCTCTCCCAGGGGGTTCATGATGACCGTGTCACACACTCTGAGTTAGAGACACTGAGGCCCTGGGTCTGGGTGTCTCTCTCCCAGGGGGTTCATGATGACCGTGTCACACACTCTGAGCCAGAGACACTGAGGCCCTGGGTCTGGGTGTCTCTCTCCCAGGGGGTTCATGATGACCGTGTCACACACTCTGAGCCAGAGACACTGAGGCCCTGGGTCTGGGTGTCTCTCTCCCAGGGGGTTCATGATGACCGTGTCACAGACTCTGAACCAGAGACACTGAGGCCCTGGGTCTGGGTGTCTCTCTCCCAGGGGGTTCATGATGTCCGTGTCACAGACTCTGAACCAGAGACACTGAGGCCCTGGGTCTGGGTGTCTCTCTCCCAGGGGGTTCATGATGACCGTGTCACACACTCTGAGCCACAGACACTGAGGCCCTGGGTCTGGGTGTCTCTCTCCCAGGGGGTTCATGATGTCCGTGTCACAGACTCTGAACCAGAGACACTGAGGCCCTGGGTCTGGGTGTCTCTCTCCCAGGGGGTTCATGATGACCGTGTCACAGACTCTGAACCAGAGACACTGAGGCCCTGGGTCTGGGTGTCTCTCTCCCAGGGGGTTCATGATGTCCGTGTCACAGACTCTGAACCAGAGACACTGAGGCCCTGGGTCTGGGTGTCTCTCTCCCAGGGGGTTCATGATGACCGTGTCACACACTCTGAGCCAGAGACACTGAGGCCCCTGGGTCTGGGTGTCTCTCTCCCAGGGGGTTCATGATGTCCGTGTCACACACTCTGAGCCAGAGACACTGAGACCCTGGGTCTGTGTGTCTCTCTCCCAGGGGGTTCATGATGTCCGTGTCACACACTCTGAGTTAGAGACACTGAGACCCTGGGTCTGGGTGTCTCTCTCCCAGGGGGTTCATGATGACCGTGTCACACACTCTGAGCCAGAGACACTGAGACCCTGGGTCTGGGTGTCTCTCTCCCAGGGGGTTCATGATGTCCGTGTCACACACTCTGAGTTAGAGACACTGAGGCCCTGGGTCTGGGTGTCTCTCTCCCAGGGGGTTCATGATGTCCGTGTCACACACTCTGAGTTAGAGACACTGAGGCCCTGGGTCTGGGTGTCTCTCTCCCAGGGGGTTCATGATGTCCGTGTCACACACTCTGAGTTAGAGACACTGAGGCCCTGGGTCTGGGTGTCTCTCTCCCAGGGGGTTCATGATGACCGTGTCACACACTCTGAGCCAGAGACACTGAGGCCCTGGGTCTGGGTGTCTCTCTCCCAGGGGGTTCATGATGACCGTGTCACACACTCTGAGCCAGAGACACTGAGACCCTGGGTCTGGGTGTCTCTCTCCCAGGGGGTTCATGATGTCCGTGTCACACACTCTGAGCCAGAGACACTGAGACCCTGGGTCTGGGTGTCTCTCTCCCAGGGGGTTCATGATGACCGTGTCACACACTCTGAGTTAGATACACTGAGGCCCTGGGTCTGGGTGTCTCTCTCCCAGGGGGTTCATGATGTCCGTGTCACACACTCTGAGCCAGAGACACTGAGGCCCTGGGTCTGGGTGTCTCTCTCCCAGGGGGTTCATGATGACCGTGTCACACACTCTGAGCCACAGACACTGAGGCCCTGGGTCTGGGTGTCTCTCTCCCAGGGGGTTCATGATGTCCGTGTCACACACTCTGAGCCAGAGACACTGAGGCCCTGGGTCTGGGTGTCTCTCTCCCAGGGGGTTCATGATGACCGTGTCACACACTCTGAGTTAGATACACTGAGGCCCTGGGTCTGGGTGTCTCTCTCCCAGGGGGTTCATGATGTCCGTGTCACACACTCTGAGCCAGAGACACTGAGACCCTGGGTCTGGGTGTCTCTCTCTCAGGGGGTTCATGATGTCCGTGTCACACACTCTGAGTTAGAGACACTGAGGCCCTGGGTCTGGGTGTCTCTCTCCCAGGGGGTTCATGATGACCGTGTCACACACTCTGAGCCAGAGACACTGAGGCCCTGGGTCTGGGTGTCTCTCTCCCAGGGGGTTCATGATGACCGTGTCACACACTCTGAGTTACAGACACTGAGGCCCTGGGTCTGGGTGTCTCTCTCCCAGGGGGTTCATGATGTCCGTGTCACACACTCTGAGCCAGAGACACTGAGACCCTGGGTCTGGGTGTCTCTCTCCCAGGGGGTTCATGATGACCGTGTCACACACTCTGAGCCAGAGACACTGAGACCCTGGGTCTGGGTGTCTCTCTCCCAGGGGGTTCATGATGACCGTGTCACACACTCTGAGCCACAGACACTGAGGCCCTGGGTCTGGGTGTCTCTCTCCCAGGGGGTTCATGATGTCCGTGTCACACACTCTGAGCCACAGACACTGAGGCCCTGGGTCTGGGTGTCTCTCTCCCAGGGGGTTCATGATGACCGTGTCACACACTCTGAGCCAGAGACACTGAGACCCTGGGTCTGGGTGTCTCTCTCCCAGGGGGTTCATGATGTCCGTGTCACACACTCTGAGCCAGAGACGCTGAGGCCCTGGGTCTGGGTGTCTCTCTCCCAGGGGGTTCATGATGACCGTGTCACACACTCTGAGTTACAGACACTGAGGCCCTGGGTCTGGGTGTCTCTCTCCCAGGGGGTTCATGATGACCGTGTCACACACTCTGAGCCAGAGACGCTGAGACCCTGGGTCTGGGTGTCTCTCTCCCAGGGGGTTCATGATGACCGTGTCACACACTCTGAGTTAGAGACACTGAGGCCCTGGGTCTGGGTGTCTCTCTCCCAGGGGGTTCATGATGACCGTGTCACACACTCTGAGTTAGAGACACTCAGGCCCTGGGTCTGGGTGTCTCTCTCCCAGGGGGTTCATGATGACCGTGTCACACACTCTGAGTTAGAGACACTGAGGCCCTGGGTCTGGGTGTCTCTCTCCCAGGGGGTTCATGATGACCGTGTCACACACTCTGAGTTAGAGACACTGAGGCCCTGGGTCTGGGTGTCTCTCTCCCAGGGGGTTCATGATGACCGTGTCACACACTCTGAGCCAGAGACGCTGAGGTCCGAGATTCAAGCCATTGAGCTGAATGTGTCGCAATCATTCTCGGGGGAGGTTTTATAATGGCCGTGTCAAGATGATTGGGCCGGCAGGTGTGAGAATGCGTGTTGGTAGATCTGACGAGCGTAATATTGCGTTTCTTCGAGCACCAATTGTCTGTTCGGTCGACGTGTGTGTAGGGGAGCGGTGGTGCAGCGGTTAGCGCGCTACGAACCCGGCGACCCGAGTTCGATTCCTGCTCACGGCCGCCAACGCCAGTGACGGTTGTCTGAACCGGTCCCGGGCCTCCCCTAGGTCGACTCAGCCGTAAATGAGTACTGTGTGTTGTGAACATCGCCACTGGGGAGACAAAGGCGGCCGGGCGTGGTGCTGGCCACCCCACCCCCTCGCGTGCAACGGTGGCCGGCCTTCGTAGGTGCCGCTCGCTAGCTGCACTTGCCCCAGCGGGTCTGTGAAGGCTATCCCTGGGGGGGGGGATCTTTTGTCTTTGTCTCTTGCAGCGATTCACCAGCGACTGGAGGAGGAGGGCACCAAGACGGTGGAGGGCTGCATGACGGAGGAGCTGGAGTACATCCTGCAGAGTGAGTCCCACCACCCACCACCCCCCACGACAACAGCAGCAGCAGCAGCAGCTTGCGCCAGGCTAGGTGCACGTAGCCTGGCGCAAGAGTCACCCAGTTGCCTCCCCACCGACCCCCCCCACACACACACACACAGTGGACATCGTGATTGTACACACACACACACAGTGGATATCGTGATTGTACACACACACACAGTGGACATCGTGTTTGTACACACACACAGTGGACATCGTGTTTGTACACACACACACACACAGTGGACATCGTGATTGTACACACACACACACAGTGGACATCGTGATTGTACACACACACACACACAGTGGACATCGTGTTTGTACACACACACACACAGTGGACATCGTGTTTGTACACACACACACACAGTGGACATCGTGTTTGTACACACACACACACAGTGGACATCGTGTTTGTACACCACACACACATACAGTGGACATCGTGATTGTACACACACACACACAGTGGACATCGTGATTGTACACACACACACATACAGTGGACATCGTGTTTGTACACACACACACAGTGGACATCGTGATTGTACACACACACACACACAGTGGATATCGTGATTGTACACACACACACACAGTGGATATCGTGATTGTACACACACACACACAGTGGACATCGTGTTTGTACACACACACACACAGTGGACATCGTGTTTGTACACACACACACAGTGGACATCGTGATTGTACACACACACACACAGTGGACATCGTGTTTGTACACACACACACACAGTGGACATCGTGTTTGTACACACACACACAGTGGACATCGTGATTGTACACACACACACACAGTGGACATCGTGATTGTACACACACACACACACAGTGGACATCGTGATTGTACACACACACACACACACAGTGGACATCGTGATTGTACACACACACACAGTGGACATCGTGATTGTACACACACACACACACAGTGGACATCGTGATTGTACACACACACACACACAGTGGACATCGTGATTGTACACACACACACACAGTGGACATCGTGTTTGTACACACACACACACACAGTGGACATCGTGTTTGTACACACACACACAGTGGACATCGTGATTGTACACACACACAGTGGACATCGTGTTTGTACACACACACACACACAGTGGACATCGTGATTGTACACACACACACACAGTGGACATCGTGTTTGTACACACACACACACACAGTGGACATCGTGTTTGTACACACACACACAGTGGACATCGTGATTGTACACACACACACACACAGTGGACATCGTGATTGTACACACACACACACACAGTGGACATCGTGATTGTACACACACACACACAGTGGACATCGTGTTTGTACACACACACACACAGTGGACATCGTGTTTGTACACACACACACAGTGGACATCGTGATTGTACACACACACACACAGTGGACATCGTGATTGTACACACACACACACACAGTGGATATCGTGATTGTACACACACACACACAGTGGACATCGTGATTGTACACACACACACACAGTGGACATCGTGTTTGTACACACACACACACAGTGGACATCGTGATTGTACACACACACAGTGGACATCGTGTTTGTACACACACACACACAGTGGACATCGTGATTGTACACACACACACACACAGTGGACATCGTGATTGTACACACACACACACACAGTGGACATCGTGATTGTACACACACACACAGTGGACATCGTGATTGTACACACACACACAGTGGACATCGTGATTGTACACACACACACACAGTGGACATCGTGATTGTACACACACACACACAGTGGACATCGTGATTGTACACACACACACACAGTGGACATCGTGATTGTACACACACACACACAGTGGACATCGTGATTGTACACACACACACACACAGTGGACATCGTGATTGTACACACACACAGTGGACATCGTGATTGTACACACACACACACACACGGTGAGCATAGCGTTGGGCAAGTGCTGTTGGAAGCCAGTAGCAGCAGCACCTACGAAGGCTACCGGCACCGTGGCACACGAGGGGGCGGGTGGCCAGCACCACGCCCAGCCGCCTTTGTCTCCCCGGTGGCGACGTTTACTCCGGCACTCGGCAAGCCGGGCACTCGGCTCCTTGAATCTCTAGTTGGTGAATTGGAGCGTCAGAGTGTGGGATGGTAATTGATGCGAGAGTTGGGTGAGAGAGAGTGTGTGTGTGAGAGAGAGTGAGTGGGTGAGAGAGAGTGAGTGTGAGAGAGAGTGTGTGTGTGAGAGAGAGTGAGTGTGAGAGAGAGTGAGTGTGAGAGAGAGTGAGTGTGAGAGAGAGTGAGTGTGTGAGAGAGAGTGTGTGTGTGAGAGGGAGTGAGTGTGAGAGAGAGTGAGTGTGAGAGAGAGTGAGTGTGAGAGAGAGTGAGTGTGAGAGAGAGTGAGTGTGAGAGAGAGTGAGTGTGTGAGAGAGAGT
This sequence comes from Lampetra planeri, assembly GCF_965212315.1. Lineage (NCBI taxonomy): Eukaryota > Metazoa > Chordata > Hyperoartia > Petromyzontiformes > Petromyzontidae > Lampetra > Lampetra planeri. Next base: position 3,615 of record NW_027614316.1, on the reverse strand, counting down.
GTGTGAGAGAGAGTGAGTGTGAGAGAGAGTGAGTGTGAGAGAGAGTGAGTGTGAGAGAGAGTGAGTGGGTGAGAGAGAGTGAGTGTGAGAGAGAGTGAGTGTGAGAGAGAGTGAGTGTGAGAGAGAGTGAGTGTGAGAGAGAGTGTGTGTGAGAGAGAGTGTGTGTGTGAGAGGGAGTGAGTGTGAGAGAGAGTGAGTGTGAGAGAGAGTGTGTGAGAGAGTGTGTGTGTGAGAGGGAGTGAGTGTGAGAGAGAGTGTGTGAGAGAGAGTGAGTGTGAGAGAGAGTGAGTGTGAGAGAGAGTGAGTGTGAGAGAGAGTGTGTGTGAGAGAGAGTGAGTGTGAGAGGGAGTGAGTGTGAGAGAGAGTGTGTGAGAGAGAGTGAGTGTGAGAGAGAGTGAGTGTGAGAGAGTGAGGTGAGAGAGTGTGTGTGTGAGAGAGAGTGAGTGTGAGAGAGAGTGAGTGTGAGAGAGAGTGTGTGAGAGAGAGTGAGTGTGAGAGAGAGTGAGTGTGAGAGAGAGTGAGTGTGAGAGAGAGTGAGTGTGAGAGAGAGTGAGTGTGTGAGAGAGAGTGAGTGTGAGAGAGTGTGTGTGTGAGAGGGAGTGAGTGTGAGAGAGAGTGAGTGTGAGAGAGAGTGAGTGTGAGAGAGAGTGAGTGTGTGAGAGAGTGAGTGTGAGAGAGAGTGTGTGAGAGAGAGTGAGTGTGAGAGAGAGTGAGTGTGAGAGAGAGTGAGTGTGAGAGAGAGTGTGTGTGAGAGAGAGTGAGTGTGAGAGAGTGTGTGTGTGAGAGAGAGTGAGTGTGAGAGAGAGTGAGTGTGAGAGAGAGTGTGTGTGAGAGAGAGTGAGTGAGAGAGTGAGTGTGAGAGAGTGTGTGAGAGAGAGTGAGTGTGAGAGAGTGTGTGTGAGAGGGAGTGAGTGTGAGAGAGAGTGAGTGTGAGAGAGAGTGAGTGTGAGAGAGAGTGTGTGTGAGAGAGAGTGTGTGAGAGAGAGAGTGTGTGTGAGAGAGAGTGTGTGTGAGAGAGTGTGTGTGAGAGAGAGTGTGTGTGAGAGAGAGTGTGTGTGAGAGAGAGTGTGTGTGAGAGAGAGTGTGTGAGAGAGAGTGTGTGTGAGAGAGAGTGTGAGAGAGAGAGAGTGTGTGTGAGAGAGTGAGTGTGTGAGAGAGAGTGTGTGAGAGAGAGAGTGTGTGTGAGAGGAGTGTGAGAGAGAGAGAGTGTGGTGTGAGAGAGTGAGTGTGAGAGAGAGTGTGTGTGAGAGAGAGTGTGTGAGAGAGAGTGTGTGTGAGAGAGAGTGTGAGAGAGAGAGAGTGTGTGTGAGAGAGAGTGTGTGTGAGAGAGAGTGTGTGTGAGAGAGTGAGTGTGAGAGAGAGTTGGGTGTGAGAGAGAGTTGGGTGTGAGAGAGAGTGAGTGTGAGAGAGAGTTGGGTGTGAGAGAGAGAGTGTGTGTGAGAGAGAGTGTGTGTGAGAGAGAGTGTGTGTGAGAGAGAGTGTGTGTGAGAGAGAGTGAGTGTGAGAGAGAGTGAGTGTGAGAGAGAGTGTGTGTGAGAGAGAGAGTGTGTGAGAGAGAGTGAGTGTGAGAGAGAGAGTGAGTGTGAGAGAGAGTGTGTGAGAGAGAGTGTGAGAGAGAGGTGTGTGTGAGAGAGAGTGTGTGTGAGAGAGAGTGTGTGTGAGAGAGAGAGTGTGTGAGAGAGAGTGTGTGTGAGAGAGAGTGTGTGTGAGAGAGAGTGAGTGAGAGAGAGTGTGTGTGAGAGAGAGTGTGTGTGAGAGAGAGTGTGTGAGAGAGTGTGTGTGAGAGAGAGTGGTGTGAGAGAGAGAGTGTGTGTGAGAGAGTGAGTGTGAGAGAGAGTGTGTGTGAGAGAGAGTGTGTGTGAGAGAGAGTGGAGTGTGAGAGAGAGTGAGTGTGAGAGAGAGTGAGTGTGAGAGAGAGTGAGTGTGAGAGAGAGTGAGTGTGAGAGAGAGTGGTGTGAGAGAGAGTGTGTGTGAGAGAGAGTGGGTGTGAGAGAGAGTGTGTGTGAGAGAGAGTTGGTGTGTGAGAGAGAGTGTTTGTGAGAGAGAGTGTGTGTGAGAGAGAGAGTGTGTGAGAGAGAGTGAGTGTGAGAGAGAGTGTGTGTGAGAGAGAGTGTGTGTGAGAGAGAGAGTGTGTGAGAGAGAGAGTGTGTGTGAGAGAGAGTGTGTGTGAGAGAGTGAGTGTGTGAGAGAGAGTTGGGTGTGAGAGAGAGTGTGTGTGTGAGAGAGAGTTGGGTGTGAGAGAGAGTGAGTGTGAGAGAGAGTGGTGTGAGAGAGAGTGAGTGTGAGAGAGAGAGTGTGTGAGAGAGAGTGAGTGTGAGAGTGAGTGTGAGAGAGAGTGAGTGTGAGAGAGAGTTGGGTGTGAGAGAGAGTGTGTGTGAGAGAGAGTTGGGTGTGAGAGAGAGTGAGTGTGAGAGAGTTGGGTGTGAGAGAGAGTGTGTGTGAGAGAGAGTGTGTGTGAGAGAGAGAGTGTGTGAGAGAGAGTGAGTGTGAGAGAGAGTGTGTGTGAGAGAGAGAGTGTGTGAGAGAGAGTGTGTGTGAGAGAGAGTGTGTGTGAGAGAGAGTGGGTGGTGAGAGAGAGTGTGTGTGAGAGAGAGTGTGTGTGAGAGAGAGTGTGTGTGAGAGAGAGTGAGTGTGAGAGAGAGAGTGTGTGAGAGAGAGTTGGGTGTGAGAGAGAGTGAGTGTGAGAGAGGTGGGTGTGAGAGAGAGTGTGTGTGAGAGAGAGTGAGTGTGAGAGAGAGTGAGTGTGAGAGAGAGTTGGGTGTGAGAGAGAGTGTGTGTGAGAGAGAGTTGGGGTGAGAGAGAGTGAGTGTGAGAGAGAGTGAGTGTGAGAGAGAGTGTGTGGAGAGAGAGAGTGTGAGAGAGAGTGTGTGTGAGAGAGAGTGTGTGAGAGAGAGTGTGTGTGAGAGAGAGTGAGTGTGAGAGAGAGTTGGGTGTGAGAGAGAGTGTGTGTGAGAGAGTGTGATGTGAGAGAGAGTGAGTGTGAGAGAGAGTGAGTGTGAGAGAGAGTGTGAGTGAGAGAGAGTGAGGTGTGTGAGAGAGAGTGAGTGTGTGAGAGAGTGAGTGTGAGAGAGAGTGAGTGTGAGAGAGAGTGAGTGTGAGAGAGAGTGTGTGTGAGAGAGATTGGTGTGAGAGAGAGTGTGTGAGGTGAGAGTGAGTGAGTGTGAGAGAGAGTGAGTGTGAGAGAGAGTGAGTGTGAGAGAGAGTGTGTGTGAGAGAGAGTGAGTGTGAGAGAGAGTGGTGTGAGAGAGTGAGTGTGAGAGAGAGTGTGTGTGAGAGAGAGTGAGTGTGAGAGAGAGTGTGTGTGAGAGAGAGTGTGTGTGAGAGAGAGGTGTGTGTGAGAGAGAGTGTGTGTGAGGTGAGAGAGAGAGTGTGTGTGAGAGAGAGTGTGTGAGAGAGAGTGTGTGTGAGAGAGAGTGTGTGTGAGAGAGAGTGTGTGTGAGAGAGAGTGTGTGAGAGAGAGTGTGTAGTGTGAGAGAGAGTGTGAGAGAGAGTGAGTGTGTGAGAGAGAGGGTGAGTGTGTGAGAGAGAGTGGTGAGAGAGAGAGAGTGTGTGTGAGAGAGAGTGTGAGAGAGAGAGAGTGTGTGTGAGAGAGAGTGAGATGGGTGAGCAGAGAGT
>NW_027614315.1:0-27754 GCF_965212315.1 Lampetra planeri | reverse complement strand
TGTCATTATCAGACAGTAAGCGTGGTGAAATGATCACCATGAGGTCTTTGTTGTTAAATCATACTGGAAAGGTTTTCAGATACTTTGAAGGTCTCCAGAAAGTGTGAAGACACAAGCCACATTGAATCCATGTAATGTTATAGAAATCCTAACTAAACACACCGGACGACACAAAGATCAACACAGAGATAATTAAAATGAAGAATACATGACCTGTAGTATGTTATAGAGCATAGAGTTTTAAACTCAGGGTCTTGTTGTGAATGTCTGAAAGTTTTTGTTGTTGTTTTTGTTTTCCTGCTGCTGAGTTTATAAAAAAGAATAATACATTCTAATATAAAGATAGCACCCTGGAAAGCATACAGATTTAACTCAAATAGTAAATTCATGTATCACAGCTGATATATAATGTGTGGATTTTAGGCCTTTCACCTGTCATAAACCAATTTCCTGTTTGCATACACACAAAAGTAGAAGATATGTGGTCAAGCTCTTGTTTGCAGACCCAGGTGAATCTTGAGAGTGGAGAAATGGATGACAGCTTCAGATCCTGCTCCCCTCCAGTATGATAAATAGTGATGCCTCTGACACAGCCTTCAACTTCTAATAACACTGCACCGGGCACCTCTGCAGATCCATTAACTTCAATGTAAAGCCCTTCATGTCATCATGAGACGCTCATAGCAGCTGCTGGTGGAGCGACACCACTCATTCCCTGACAAAGGTGTGTGTATTTGAAGCGCATCTCGTAGATTATTTTGTGTGTCTGAACTGAACCGGACCAGATGATTCATTATAATTATCGTGGTGTTTGTTGGCACTTTCTCACACTCATGCATGAGTTAACCTTCTTTTCGCTGACATCATAAGTCATTTCCTATTTACACCGACACAAAGCAGTGACGTTAAGTTACTCAGCAGCACCACTAAACACTTGCGTGTCGACATAGGCAAATAAAAATCAGCTCGTCTTTGCTGCAGACTCAAGTAAAATACTCTAATGAAATGATGATAATTGAGGGATTTTAATTATAAGGAAATGACTGGGTTCAAACCCCAAAAGACAAAGCCCTGGTTAACCAAGCAGATTGACTTTATTTGTATCTTCCATGATAATTAATTGTCATCATCAGAAAGGAGTTAAAAATACTGTCAAGGAAGGTGTTTAAAATATCTGAACGTTTTATCATGAATGGCATTTTTCTGAGCTCTTTAACATCAGCTGAGATTTGCTGTGAAGGGAGGGGTACAATATTATTTTTACTGTCAGCTTTCATCTTGTACTATGTAAATGTGAAAACACATAAGAGATGGTGTTAATTTTTCCCTTGTGTCCAAATGATTTCTGAACATTTTTCTCTTTACCATTATAAGACGACACGTTCAAAGACTGCTATGAAATACTGAATAAAATACTTTTATAACATAGTTCACCACTCAACCACTGCTGGCTGTTTAATCAGTGTTTTTTTGTTTTTTATTTTACTACATGTCTCTTCCTCAGTTTTGCTGCATTGAATATACAAATAGGTGTGTGCCAGCGCCTGCAGGTAATTGGTGGAGTGTTGCCGCCCTGGAACGTGATTGGCTGCAGCTGATGGGCTCCACCTCCTTTTCCAGAGTCAAGGTGCCATCCCATGTTGTCCTTCTGTGATGTTACTTCTGTTGAGTACTAAGGGTGGACTGATGGTTGATTTAATCCTAGTTTTCTCCTGTTTCTTTAAGTTAGGGAGGTAAGTCTTTATTATGTGTTTATTTCAAGCACGTAGGTTCGTAATTTATTTTTTCAGATAAGATTCTTACGTTTGTTAATTTGGCCTTGGTCCACCCCTGACGTTATACTTTTTGTCATCTTCAATCCCTTCCATTAATGTGGCTACTTGGGACTTGGGGAAAATGGGGACCCTTCATGTTATGCCTCAGATGCCCCTCGACTGGGCGTAACAACATGAAAATATGTGTAAAACCATGTAAATGTGTTTATTTTTGAGACATAGCAGATATTTTAAACTTTATTTTGTCTTTCGATCAGTCTTTCAACTAAAATGGAGAAATGGAAAATGTAAAGAAGTAAAATATATGACATTTGAATTTATTCACATTTGTTCCTCATCAAACAACGGTAGAGATTACCCGCTGCTGAAATGTATTGAAGTATAAAATCCTAAATTTATATTTATGGCAAAATAAATGAAATTCGCTGTAGTTCCCAACTTTCACCACCAGACAGCGGTATTGATGCGTTGACGCTGCATTCTGTCATTGAACGTTTCTTTTTCAAATACGTCTTTGATTTTGGCTTACTTCTTCGGTTTAATGAATTTAATCAAAAATTATCACATAAAGCCAAGACAACAACACTTGTGTCAGTGAAGAAAAGAGGGAGCCACTAGAGGGAGCTCGCGTTTGATCAACTGCGTCCGGTGAAGAGCGAAGAAGAAATCATTCATTGACTGATTGAAACTGAACCAATAGCGTGTGTCTGTGAAACTCACCTGGACCAATGAGCGGTGAGGACAGTGGATAAAGAAGCCAACGGAACGGACGCCGGGTCCTGTCTGCGACCGTCGACCGCTTCCGGTTCGGTCGGTGTAGCTGCTTCTCCACCGGCTGGTCCTCCTCAGTCTCACTGCGATGGTGAACAGCAGCAGTCAACCTCTGATCCGGATGAGTGGGTCCAGTCCGGTGAAACGAGGCCAACATCCCGGTGGGTTCGCCGACGCTCGCTGAGGAATCGGGAGCAGTTGAACCTCCACTGAGGATCAGTCAGCTGATGCTGACGATCGGGATGATTCCAGCGGGGTCTCTGATGACCCGTATCTCATCATTCTGAGATTTATCTCTGAATTCTGTCAAACGTATCTCGTTACTGATGGTTCATTTTTTTTCTGAGGTGGCAACAGGACGATTTGATTTGTTGTTTGTTTGTTTTTGTTTTGTTCCAATTTCTAACTTTAGTTTTTCCAATGTCACAACTTTTCCCCAAATAACACATTGTTAGTTCACAAAGTACCAGATTCCTGCATTATTGTGTATTGTAAAATACTTTACTGTGTATCAATGAAGCACAATTGTGTTGACTACTTTACTTAGATTAGATCCAACTTTATTCATCCCACAGCGGGAGAAATGTAATATAATAGAAAATATGTATATGTACACTACTTACGAAACATTTGGGATACTTGTCTTGGCTGGGACATGTAAAAAGTTCATGCTACAGTGATATCATTGTATGAAAGTTTGACATTTAAGTAAGTAGAAACAATCACTGGGGGCGTGTACCACAATGAAATGTGTGTGTGTGTGTGTGTGTGTGTGTGTGTGTGTGTGTGTGTGTGTGTGTGTGTGTGTGTGTGTGTGTGTGTGTGTGTGTGTGTATAAAACAATGACTTCCAAATAACAATGTACATAAAATAAGACTATTACTGAGTATAAAACTTTGGTATGGGGGACAAGACGAATGTGCAAAAAAGAAAATATCTAACAGCAGCAGGTATGAAGAAGTATGAGGGGTATTTAACAGTCTACAGAGTAACTGAACAAGTAAACAAATACTTTGGAGGTGTCGGTTTGTTTTCATTCAGTGATGTTGAGTGTTACATTTGTAAATAAATGTATGATCTATGTACGTGTCCGACTGATGAACGTGTATTATAAACGTGCGTTTGGAGCAAGTTGTTCTTTGTGTCTGTTGACGTTCCCTTTAAAACGAGGAGCACGGACGCGACGGCAGCACGTGGAGCGGACGGCCAATGGAAGGAGGAGTTAACGAGCAGGGGGCGGAGCCAATTAACGTCTGACAGCTGGTGTCGGAGTATAAATGGGGACGGACGCAGCGGCGGAGTTAGTGCTGTTCAGAAGACACAGGAGGACAAGTGCGGTAAGTGCGGTGTTTGTCTGTTTGGCTTTGCGGGTTCGGCCGTGCTCCGACAAACCATCCGTCCGTCCATGTGAATTAGCTTTGTTTGTCCGTGTGTTCTGTCTTCTGATCAGGAGCAGGTGGACCGAGGAGGAGGAAGGACCGGTGGAGGCCGAGCGGAGCAGACGACCGTTTCCGGTCGAACGTCCTGAGTCCAACAACAAGGCCCCGGTCGGTGGAAGCATAGCGGCTGTGTCTGGACGGTTGGTGGGTGAATAAAATGTCTAAGTGACCCCCAGCCCGTCGACGGGAGGAAGAATTGGTCAAAGGTGAAGTAACGAAGGCCCTGTTTGTTTTGGAGCAGGTGGTGACTGCCGCAGACGGAGGAAGTTTCCAGAACCGGAGGTTCCAGTGTTGGTTTTCAGGTGTAATGTTTTGTCTGTCTTCGTTAGCAGGGAACCAGCAGTGGGTGTAGATGTGATAGTGTCTCCAAACGTCAATAAAAGTTCCATCTTTTTTGTGTCGGTTAGCTGCTGCTGTGAAGCTAATGCTAACGTTAGCCGGTCCTCGAGGACCTCCTATCTGTAGGTGTTAGACGTCACCCTGCTCCTACCTCACCTGAATCAGTGTGAACGTCTACTGATTTGAGTCATGTGTGGAGGAGCAGGGTGACGTCTAACACCTGCAGGATAGGAGGCCCTCGAGGGACCGTTTGGACCCCCGTTTGTTTAATCCGACCCGTGGATGTCTCTATTGATGTACAACATTAATAAATACATATGAAGGTAAAGTACAACTTAAAATGTTTAGTGTCATCTCAACTTCGCTCAGACCAGAGCAATCAAACAGCACCTGGATTGCTGCAGGTAACGTAGTTGATCACTGAGCAGTTGAATATACCAGCGTTAGCCCCTGTGCTATGTCTTCTATGCTAACTGTCTTCTGTCTGTCTCCAGGTCTGTTGGTGTGACAGCAGCCATCAGAGTGAGTCTCAGCTATCATTGTTTTGCTTTTTGTGTTTACCCCACTGACATGTGGTTGTGTGCATGGGTTTCACGGGTGTCACCACTTGGGCATGAGTGAATGTTTATCAATGTATTCCTCAGTTATTATTTTGTTTTCTGTGTGCAGGTGCTGATGATCTGCTGCTCCTGTTGGTTTCCAGCCAACCCTGTTCAGTGACTGTCTGCAGGTTGTACCTGCAGCCAGCTGGTTGTCCAGGTCAGCTTGTTGGTGGGTTCACCCCCCAGCTTGCTGGCTTTTCTCCTGTTGGTTCGGTGGCTGCCTGCAGACACGCCCTCAGACTCTTTTTGTTGCCGGTCCGAGGGCGTGTCTGCAGGCAGCCGGTTGCATCCTGGAGCCAGCACGCGAGTGTTGGCTCTGGGGTGCAATTCATGTTGCTGCGGTGGTTTTCCTGCAGCCATCGTAGTCGGTTCGGAGGGCGCTCCAGCAGGTTTACTTGACATCTGTCTCATGTGTGCTGTTGAACTAACTTCCCCTCTTTGTGTCCCCAGCTTTGTGTGCTGCTGCCTGCTAAAGATCATCTGCTTCATTCAGGACCAGATCCCCTAGACTTCAAGGATTGATGTCAACTCATGTGCTTCTATTTGATCAAGACCAACTGATGTATTGTGTACAAATAAAAGTTCAAACCACTCATTCCTGACATCTTGATCGTACATTTATAACCCATACTGGGGAAGGTTCAAAATTTATTTCCAAAATTGCACATTACAGGAGGGAACTTGGGCGTTTTCCTTTTCTACAGGCAGGAGATGCAGGGTCCCTGGTGCATATGTAGGCAGACAAGGCTCAGTGCCTATTGATGGAGGAGGGTAGCGTCAGTGGGTCCTGGTGCATGTGTAGGCTGGAGAAGACACTTCACTCGGTGTATTCATCTGGCTGCTGGGCAGAGAACACTGGGGTCAGCTGATGGAAGTCACTGCAACAGTAATAACATGGATGCAGCCAACCCAAGAGTATGAAGTAGTAGGACAGTCACTGCAACAAACACTGGTTTCCACTTCATGTTGTCCAGCTGCCGCCTCCTCCCTACAAAACAGTTGAAATAAATTCAAGGTTTCACATGTCCTGCCTGCTCAGATGGATGGGGTGACATCTCAAACCTGACCATCAGTGGTTTGGACCCCCCCTTCTCTACTTACACCACCTCTTTATCTGCTCCAGTAGGAACGTCCCACTCCTTCAAGTGTCAGCGCTGACGTCCGTCTTCTGCCTGCAAACGACAGATTGGTCACACTTGGCTCCATCTCCACCGACTAACTGCTCCTACAACTTCACCCACCGTGCTCCACCTCCTCTGACAGCTGTTCCAGCCCCCCCCGACCTCTTCGTTGAAGCTTCTGCAGCATCGACTCTTCTCACCGTTTCTCTCCACGTCATCTGCAATCGATCCAACGATGTGGATGATACGACTGATTGACTAGTACGTTACTTCCACTGCAGAGTTGGACAAAGAACATTCACTTACGCAACATGAACCGACGACACTGTTCAGGAAGTGACATCACAGCTGTCAAACTGCCGTAGGTCACCGCACACATGGTCGTCCCCTCTGGATTCTGTATTTCACACAAAATGACAAACGTTCCTGTCAACGATACACATTGTGTTTATCCCTCAGACACATTTCTACATGAGTCAAGTTGACACCCTCCTGCGGAATGAACCAGAAAACAGCTTCATTCATTTCACCATTGTTCTGAGTCAACTTTTGGAACGACATCGTCCATTTTCATGAGTAGTAGTAGGACTACATTAATGGACAAACACATTCACAAATACTTTGCCAAAGGTGAGAAAAGGAACATTCTGTTTAATTATCACCTGTGTCCAAGAGTGTGTGAGGTTCATGGAAATAAACACTGAACCATCAGTTAGTCTGACCGTCATTCAGCCACAGACGCTACACTACGTATTGATGTTCATTATTTATTGTTTCTATTAGACTACTCTGTGATCTACGATGACACTGTCACGTCTGTTTCCTCCAATGTTAAAATGGACCACAGAGGCTGGAGCATCACTGACGCTGGCGTCGGAGCAAATTTCAAAACTGACGACATTTTTGGAATCTAAAGCGTTATTAAAACTTAAGTGACATGCAAACAATCCAAATGAAAAAGTAAATCAGCTTTTAAATGGCACCAGAATTTTCTGCCATGACGTCATCGCAGCGTTGCATCTTGGGAATGAGTACACCACCAACACAAGTATACAACGATCCGTTGTACACTGCTGATTTTTTTCTAGCACACTGCAGATTTAGCGTGCACTCTCACACAGCACACTACATACTGACTTTGGGCCAATCAGTACACACAGCTACAACCCCCGGAGAAAAATGATGGAATCACCAGTCCTTGGAGAATGTTCATTCAGTTGTTTATTTTTGCAGGAAAATAAGCAGATGATAGACATGTCACAAAACTAACGTCATTTAAAATGTAAACTTTCTGGCTTTAAGAAACACTGAAGAAAATCCAGAAAAAAATTGTGGATGTCGATAACAATTGCTTTTAGATCAAGCAGAGGGAAAAAAGTACGCAAACGCTCAATTCTGAGGAAAGAAATCTGGAATCACCCTGTAAATTTCCATTTCCAAAACTAACAGCAGCATCAGATTAAATCTGATCATTAGTCTGCTCACACCTTGGAGAGCTGCTGCACCAAGTGGACCGACATGTGTCGTGGAGAAGATTATCAAACTTCTTCAAGAAGGTAAATTGTCATGGAATGTTGTAAAACATGTTGGTCGTTCGCAGTCAGCTGTGTCTAAAATCTGGACCGAGTACAGACAACATGGGAACGTGGTAAAAGGCAAGTCTACTGGTGGAGCAAGGAAGACATCAAAGCATCAAGACAGAAAACTTAAATATGTCTTAAACAGAAAATGCACAGAAAATAAATGAGGAACAAATGAGTAGAAACTGGAGTCGACGTCTGTGACCCAACTGGAAGAAACAGTCTAAAGGAAACAGGATTCACATACAGAAAAGCTAAACGAAAGCCATCGTTAACAGCTAAACAGGAAAAAACAAGGTTATAATGGGGGAAGGAAAAGATATCGTGGACTGTGGATGACGGGATCAAAGTCATATTCAGTGATGAGTCTGCATTGGACGAGGGGACGATGATGGAACATTTTGGTGCCGTTCCAATGAGATTTATGAAGATGACTTCATCAAGAAAACATGAACATTTCCACAGTCAGTGATATGGGGCTGAGTGTCAGGTAAAGGCACTGGGGAGACGGCAGTCATTACATCTTCAATAAATGCACAAGTTTACATTGACGTTTTGGACACTTTTCTTATCCTATCAGTTGAAAGGATTTTGGGGGATGATGACATCATTTCTGAAGATGATCATGCATCTTGCCATAGAGCAAAAACTGTAAAAACTTTCCTTGAGGAAAGACAAGTTCAAAGTCATGGCCTGCAAATAGTCCAGATCTCAATCCAATTGAAAATCTGTTGTGGAAAGAAAATTATCCATGACAAGGCTCTGACCTGCAAAACTGATGTGACAACAGTAATCAGAGACAGTTGGAGACAGCTTGTTTTCCACTATTCCATAATTATATGGAACATAATGATTCCATAAAAGTGTTTCCCTCTGCTTGGTTTGAAATGAGTATTAAATGACTTCAGTTTTGTGACGTGTCTGTGATCTGCATTTTTCTACAAAATTTGTTGCATGGACATCCTCCAAGACTGGTGATTCCATCATTTTCTCCAGGGGTTGTAGTATAGTATACTGTTTCGAAAGCACCCATTTTACCGGGGGTAACTACTTCCCGACACGACACCTGCAGGGCGCGGGGGTACTCACAGCACACGGTCCACTGGATCAAATCCATCCACAGCTGACACCGACGGGAGGAAAGCAGGTCTCTGGTCGTCCACGGGAGCTTCAATCCTCTCTTATGCCGTCAAAATCGCCCTCTCCTCCTCCTGAACACTCCAAATGAAACGCTAACAGACTATGAGCAAAGCTAAAGGCCGCTAGCTTAAATGCTAACGGCTAACCGCGATTAGCAACACCACTCGGTTTTTACATCAAAACACCTTTTCAGTTCTTACAAACAGCTCATAAGCTCAAACTCCAGGACAACCAGGAATATAACAACATGTCACACTCCACAAACTTCACAGTTGGAGTTCGGCCTCTTCTGCTCTAATTAGACGACTTACCTGCTCAACAAACATGCCCCGGACAGAGCAGGTGGAAACTTCCCATTACGTCACTTCCCCCCCAAGTAGAGCTCCGCTCCGCTCCGCTCCTCTCCTCACCTCACTACCCCCCCACCCCCCCCCACCCCCCAAGCTCGTGCTGCAGCTGTACTTATTACATCTCACATTAAACAACTTTCCTCCAGCTGAAGCACATCGGTTCTGATATTTACTCTTATTTCAACAGTTGATACCATTTGTATGATTCTTTTATTTCCTATTTGGTGTGTTTGATTAAACTGCTGTGACTGATTTTATAAACCAAACATCACATGACACATGTCTTTTAATAGGTAAAGGCCACTAGCTTAAATGCTAGCGGCTAATCGCGATTAGCACTACCACCTAGCACTGGTTGTCCATCAAAACACTTGGAAACAAACAGCTCATAAACTTAGTTAACTCCTTGCAGTTGCGGAGAAATGGATGACAGCTTCAGATTCTGCTCCCCTCCAGTATGATAAATAGTGATGCCTCTGACACAGCCTTCAACTTCTAATAACACTGCACCGGGCACCTCTGCAGATCCATTAACTTCAATGTAAAGCCCTTCATGTCATCATGAGACGCTCATAGCAGCTGCTGGTGGAGCGACACCACTCATTCCCTGACAAAGGGTGTGTGTATTTGAAGCGCATCTCGTAGATTATTTTGTGTGTCTGAACTGAACCGGACCAGATGATTCATTATAATTATCGTGGTGTTTGTTGGCACTTTCTCACACTCATGCATGAGTTAACCTTCTTTTCGCTGACATCATAAGTCATTTCCTATTTACACCGACACAAAGCAGTGACGTTAAGTTACTTAGCAGCACACTAAACACTGGCGTGTCGACGTAGGCAAATGAAAATCAGCTCGTCTTTGCTGCAGACTCAAGTAAAATACTCTAATGAAATGATGATAATTGAGGGATTTTAATTATAAGGAAATGACTGGGTTCAAACCCCAAAAGACAAAGCCCTGGTTAACCAAGCAGATTGACTTTATTTGTATCTTCCATGATAATTAATTGTCATCATCAGCTCCAGGATTGCATCAGTGAACAGTGTCATTGCCACCGACTCCATTACCTTCACTGCCATCACCCATTTAAATGATACAATTACATTATCTCAACCAGGCCTGTAACAACGACTATACTCTGGTGCGATATTGACTATGTCATTATCAGTTACATATTTATTAGCTGAAATACCAAGGACATTTTGTTTGACGGTGTTTGAACACAAAGCCCATTCCGGGCTTTTGCACATCACTGTGTATCACAATAATGTTTGGTATGTGACATTATTGTTCGGACTCCATGGAGGCTGCATGTACATAACAACTACATTGTGGGTAACAAGTCATTTGTTTGACAGCTCACAAGTAATCCAGCAGCATTAAATATTTAGCAGAGATTTATTTCGATCATTTCCTCTGTGGTCGGAGCGGTGAGAGCGTGGGACCGTGTGACAAGCTGCAGATCACGTCGACAGGTTTTATATCACTACACATTGTTATATCTTTAAAGGCCAGTGGTGATGCTACATTTGCAATCAGGCGACACCGTCTGTGTGCATCTTACTCATCCCAAGTGAGTCAGATCAGCCCAGTCACCCGATATTTCCAGTATTGCATTGCCTGGAAGTGACAATCATGTGATTGGAAACGCCATTTTGGAACCATGTGCATTGGATTTAGAGATCCAGCGTGGCTCAGGGACCTGCAATAGCTGCTTATTATTCCCATGCTGAAATGAAATGTGCTGATTCCGTGTCACAGAGACACAAGGCTCAGTACAGGTTCACTGTTTCATGCACAATTCTACGATTCATGACATATAGAGCAGCGAAAAACGTGCTCAGCTCTGGCCGACCAATGCACACACACTCACATCAGGAGGTAAAATGACTGTTTGAGTGGTGCAGAATATACGTTTTATTCTGGGTTCATGTTGTTCACCGGATAGACGCAGGTATCCACAGTGGACTGTCCAAAACAGAAAACGCAGCTGGAATTCGTGTGATGTCAAACCAATTCTGAAAATGATTTTTCTCTCTCTCTCTCTCTCTCTCTCTCTCTTACACTGTCAGACAAACTTGCAGGGACGAACGTCGTCTTAATGAGAAACATTAACAGTTCTGACAAAAATACATCGGCCATGGTTGTTTGAGCAGTTTAAAAGTGTCAAGTATGCGCATGAAGAAAAGCCAAGTGAGGTTTAAAATGAAAAAGAAAAAAAGTGAGCCAACTCACTCGTGAAGACTCCAGTTCAGAGTGATCTTTTTAAAATGATACAATCAAACACCGTTGTCCTCGATCAGTTCATTTGCAGTTTGTGTTTGGTACAGTAACATGGGAAGACAATGAGTTGAAATTTGCATTGGAAATGAAGGCTCAGTGATTATATGATGATTTCCTTTCCCTTGATATTTCCTGTTTCTAACAGTTCCGTCATCTGACTGATGCTTCCGGTTGCTTGTGGTTATAGAAGTTCAGAGAGTTGCTCAGCAGCACGGACAGTGCCAGGCCAGGAAGCAGCAGACATTTTACAACATCATCAGTCACAGTTCAGGAAAATCAGAAGCTCAGCAAATGTTCAAAAAGAGAAAATCACACCACAATGTGTTTGCTCTCTGCGGGCTCAGACCAGCAACTTTCACACGATGATCAGTGATGTCACAGCAGGTTTTTATCTTCTTTATCAGCTGCCAAAGACAAACGAGCTGCTTCAACATCACTGTCTGGAATCTGGACAGACTGAAAACAAGAACCCACAAAGAGCAGCAGCTGGTTCTCACCCTGTCTGGTTCACTGACAGTTTAAACCCTTTAGCCTGCCCGGTTGTCACATTGGATACGGCTTTGCTGCCACCTAGTGGACACTTTTCACCTAACAGTTAACACTTGAGGGTGAACAGCACCTCAGTCATTCAGTCGGTGAACAAATCAACATAAATATCTTCCTCTTTCTGATGCTACAAAGACCTTCTCTGCGCCGAGTTCACTGCTTTGGCATGAGCGCGTGGAATGCAGCATCAACTGACATCCTGAGAAAAAAAACACAAGTCGGCGACAGCAGACACAAAGGCAACATAGCAGGACAGTTCCAGTGTGTGCATGTGTGTGTGTGTGTGTGTGTGTGTGTGTGTGTCATGACATGTGTTGGACAACTAAAATCAGTGGTTACAATGGTGCTCTGACTAAACATGCAAGTGCGTCGAGTGTGTGAGTGGAGGACAATGGGACAATCAATGAGCGTAAAGTTTTCTTGGCACACTTGAAGCAACTGAGGACCGAACGCCGCATAGATACAATTCTGGTGACACAAATGAGAGAAATGCACATACTTCTTGAAAAACAGTAGCATACCTAATCAATGAGAAGGTTCTGCAGCGTACAAAGGCATTTAGTATTTCAGACGTCAACTCATCACGCAGGTTTGCAGATGATATAAAAAACATTACGTGCCGAGTCGTATTTCCGTGTTTTGGGACAGAAATGTAAAAGCCTGACGAGCGGTTTCATACTGATGTGGCTGGACAGCTACAATATATGCACACAAATACACACTGAGCCAGTGCTTCCCCCAATCAGAGCCCCCCCTGTCAAAAGTGTCTCCAGGTTAAGTGACACGTGATTTTGCAAATGAAGGTAAACGAACACAGAAGTGTGTGAAGTGCTCTTTCGTGATTGTTTTTGTTTGATGGAGACAATTTGACAGACAGACTGTAAAAATAATTGACCTTTAACCCCACCCCCCCACCCCTCGCTTTCTGTCAGCTCTTTTTAGTAAGAAACACCCGTCCTCAGACAGTTTCTGTCCATTTCTGAATGGAACAGTTCAACTTCCTACAACCTAAAAAAGGTCAGTGAGCCGGGATCTGTGTGAATGTGTGTGTCCTGTACACAGAACCAGGTCAGTACTCATGCTCTACTTTTTCTTCCTAGCGAGTTTCACCGGGAAAACAAAAAAAAAACAAAAAACCATTCCACTCTGGATTTGAGAGTTTAGCATCCACACGTCTGTTCATTCGTCACCGTCTCTCAGGACGCGTCTGTGTGCTTTTCGAGTCCAGAGAATGGGGGTAGCAAGCGAGGAAGGGAGACCCCTTCTGCATTACAAATCACAGTCTGTGACCTTGGGAGGTTGAAAAAACAAACTTCTGCCTACGAATGGAGCAACTGTGCTTTGTTGAGACGCTTCTTGCTGCTTCCTGCACTGCACAAGGACTCGTTAGTAACTAGGCCACAGACTGTTTCTGTCCATGGAGTCTTGTCTTTGCCCTTAAGTATCTAAATTTATGTTGATGGTTCCGACCTGCATTCTGCATTTGCTACATCAGGAGCTCCTGCACTCAAGCTGTTATGAAGCCACATGCATCTGCGCGCCAGCGTTACTTGTGATGTGGTTCTCCCCGCCCTCCATCTTTCATACGTCCGCTCCGACACACGTCGTCACCGGGCTCCTGCAGAGCCGCTCACGCCATCAACGCCTGCAACCACACAAGAGGAGGCAGGTCTGGGCTCGCCTGAGTATTTCATCTGTTTCAATCCTCGCAAGCAGTCGAGACATTATTTCCTGGGTGATTGTTTTCAGAATCACAAATGTCAACTGACTGAAGTTTTACCTCCCGTGCGGTCATCATCGATAGACACGATGAGATGAACTAATATACGAATATATGCCAATTTTGAGGTTTGTGTCATACTTGCAGGACTATTGTTTGGGTACAAATGAACATTACCAGATAGAAAACTATAGTTTACCTACGCAGCCAGTGAAATTAGCTCGGTTCACCATCAACAACCTGTGTGTGTCCACATCTTTGGTCCTTCTATGTGTGTTGATAAAATTCAAATATAGCCAATAAGTGAATAATGGGATGGAATTAAAAGAAATATGTGGTCAATTTGATCTTCAATGGAGGAAAGGGGGATGCAGCAGATGGTGGTGGTACGACGCCTTCTAATTTTATCATCTGAGGCAACAAAACGATGCAGCACCTCACGCATGTTTTAAACAGACAGGGAAGAGAAAGTGTTACATGAAATGAGAGTAGAGCTAAGAAGTATTGGGAGCAGTTTCTCCCCTGATGGAGTTTTTTTTTTTTTTCTCAGCTCCACATGATATCAGTAATGGACAGAGTGGAGCTAATGGTGAAGTGAGGAGTTTGTCAGCATGAAGAGACAGGAAGGAAATAAGTGTGTCTCCTCTTTCATTGGCACTGTGATGGCTGCAGGTCAGGTGCTGCATGAATAAAAAGAAGTTACCTCAGCGACCTGAACCGGACTGAAGGTCAGAGAACTGACTGACTGCATCTGAGCAGGAAACGGCTCCAGAAAGCAGGTTCAGCAAATGACTTAATTCATCAGGTGAACTAAGGCGGGATTTTCACTGAACCTGCTTTCTGGCCTTCAAACAAACGCTTCGTTGTGCTGGATCTTAAACCCCGGCAGCAGTCTGTCACGTCTGTGCCGTTGACGCTCTCGCCGCCGTGTGCGCCACATCGTTAAATGTGGAGAGACGTGGCGCTGCTCTGCTGGTTGGTCACCGCCGCTGTTTCCCACCCAGGCAAATCCCCTCTGAGGAGATCTCCCATGGTGTCACCGAGGAGTTTAATGCATGAACAGCAGGAGAGAACTCATGATGTATCCTAGCAACATGTGCAGGCAGGCATCGCTAAGAGAACGCCTGGGTTCGGTCGATGCTCGCACCAGGATGTGTTTGTTTAATCTCTTGTATGTATCTTTTCTGTTTGTACATTAAGCTCATCTGTGGTTCACCCGGTCTTCCCGCCCTCTCCTTTGTGATCCTCCTCTGAAATAACCCACATCCCCTCTGTACATGCAGCTAGTGAGGATCCTTCCTCTGCCACCACTCTGCTGCTTTGGCGTCTCTGCGCCCTTCATGCTGCTATCTTTAGAACCGCTCACTCCTCCTGCTCCTGCTCTTGCATAGATAGATCTGGAAATAGACATGACAAAGTTTTCAGTCTGATTCCACAGCATCCCCCGCCTCCCCCGCCTCCCCCCTCACAGGATCTGTTCTTATCTCACGTCCTAAACCTATTTCCAGAACACATCTGTTCATCCCTCCACCTCTGGTCTGTGCTGATGTTCGTATCGACCTGGACTCGGCCGTCCCTCTGCCGTGCACCTCCTGACACCCCCCTCGGCCTCTGCCCGCACCTCCTCGCCCCGGGGTGCGTCGTCTGATGGTCACATGTCGTCTCCGGCGTGGCAGCTCTCCTCTCCGTGTATGATGAGGACAGGAAAGAAGAATGCGTCCTGGTATGACGGTGGCCGATCCCTGTCGCCCTCCCTTCCCTCCCCCGCCCCCTCCACCATCTTGCGCTGCCTCCTCATCCCTCTCCCTCCCTCCATCGTCCCTTCTCTCCTCCTGCTCATCCTCCTCCTCCTCCTCATCCCCTTCCCCTTCTAGCACTCCTCTGGTCTCCTCGTTGTCCTGCCTCGACCCTAACCCGAGGAACCCTCCACCTGCTCCTCCCCCGGCACCGCCCCCTCCAGCTCCGTCCTCCCTGCTCCCTCCCAGCCCTCCCCCCATGCTTCGTGAATGAAACAGACTGTTCTGTCGCCCTCCTCCGAGCCGCCCTAACGAGAAGCCACTTCGACTGAGCACCAACCTTCCCCCTATAGCTCCACCCCCCGGCCCCGCTGCCCTGATCCCTGCCACGGTAGCGTTGAGGAGGGCTGTGGTTCCCATGGGGGCCCTCAGCCTGGAGGGCAGGCTGGAGCTGGATGTGGTCCTTCTGCAGCGCGGGCAGCTCTGGAGGAGGTAAGCCGAGTTGAACACCACGGGCAGAGCGATGGGAGGACGGCTGACCTCCTGGTTGGGGGTGCTGCCCAGCGGCCCGGAGAGGGGTGTGGAGACGGTGGGGTTTGTCCCACCGCTTGTGTCCAAGTCCATCAGCAGAGCCTCCGAGTAGCTGGGGACCATCTGCTGGTTGCAGCGGATGTGCCACTCTAATTCCGTCATGTCCACCGTGTTGACCCGGGAGATGGCTCGGTAGCTCGACCCGTTGAGACCAGTGCCGATTCCGATCCCTCCTGGGTGGACTCCGTTCTCAGCCACGCCTTCGATCCCATCCCCTCTTCCGCCTCCGCCTGGCCTGCCCCCGCCACACCCTCCTCCTCCGACGGCATCCTCGTCCTCCCCGAACAGCTTCTCCACATGGTAGTGGACGTACGCGGTGCGGTATTCTGAAACTACCCCGCAGCGGCCATGACAGGAGGAGAGCGGACGCCACCCAGAACACCCTGTGCCGAGAGAACCACGGCTGGTGGGCGGGGTCTGGGAACGCCAGGATGTGTTCACGGAAATCCACGTTCTTCAGGTGCATTCCCTCCCTGGCCTCCATGTAGTCGTCTAGACCCTCGTTCTCGCCGAAGAAGCGCGCCCGCTTGGTGGGGCAGAAAAGACGTGTTCGAGTTAGAACCCAAACATTTAGTTTAAATGTCCTCACAGGAACGTATTCACCGATATGTTCTTTTACCACACCGTACCTGGGTGAGGTAGGCAGCTTCAGCACGAGCACTGGAGAAGCTGAGGGACACAGGAACGTGTTAATGCTCCATCGTACCAGACCAGACACACTAGTGATATTTGTTTGCGTTTTACCTGAAACACTTGGTGAAACGGAGGCGAACAGCCGGGTGCAGCTGCAGGTCCAGGAGCTCCTTTGACACGTCTTTGACGCCGTAGCGCGCGTAGTCGAACTCCGAACTGGAGGCGTGAGTGTTGACCCGCTCGTGGTAGACCTGAGGGGTGAGAGAGCGGGGCGTCGGTGGACGGATCAGCCAGTAACGGGAGCAGTGAGTGTTTCTCTCACCTGTGTGGTCGTGTACGCGTCTCCGTTACGGTACCTCGTCACCTGTCTGGTCCTCCTCACGTAGTGGTAGCTGATCGCCTTCCACCAGATGCAGGGCGTGGCCTGCTGAAGTCTCTGCACGCGCTCGTACACTTCCTGGGTCAAAGAGTTGACGAGGACAAGTGACAGAAGAACCTCTTCAACCATCACATGGAGCGTACATGCAGCCGCTGGTTTAGACTTCCAGACAAGTCGTATGGTCAAAATATTAGGAACAACTGACTGTATTAGCTGAAACATCATCAGAAATTAACCAGTAAAGTAAACCAACACTTTTAGATTCAGTCAAAAGTTCATTTTATCTGTGTGCTTAGCAAGTATACGCTATATTTGCATATTATTTAGAGCCGCTTGAACCTCCGAGTATGTGTAGGTTCTGTTGAGGGTTCAAAGATGAACAGTCCATACAGCTGTTTTTATTGCAACGCGCTTCGGGATAATGGAGTGTTGAAACAGGGGTCTCGTCTCATGAAACGTATCGGTGTCATTTACATACCTGGAATTCAGCGTGGGCCAGCATGGCCGTCTTAGAGAAGCAGTGCCAACACTCCACCAGGTAAACCACGTAAAGCATCGCCAGGAAGGCCAGGGGGATGTAGACGTAGCCGCTGGAGCAGGGACTCTCCAGCTGCAGCTTGTCGTCGTAGTAGGGCGGCGGGGGTGTCATTGTCGTCAGCACCGAGATGTATGAGGGAGGAACCGAGGACGGGGACGCGGCAGCAGAGAGCGCACCAGATGAGCGTGGCAAAGCAGCCGTACATGAGGAGGGTCAGGGAGGAGGCACTTCCAGTGGGACTCTCGACACAAAGAGGAGCCCAGAGACTGCTGGAGCGGCCGCTGCTGTGGATGAGGAGGAAGACGACGATGAGGAGGGTTCAACGTCCACCGCCGCTCGGACGACACATTAGCGTGAACGATAGCCTGCCGAGTCGTCGTGGTAACGAGCTCTGGCCACTGTGTCGGAATATGAACACTTTAATGTCTTACTGAATCTGACCCTCGTCACTGATGAGTCACCAGACGGTGAAGCGCACGTTGTTTGTTGAATGACAGGCGTACTTCCTGTTTGGTAAACAGTGCTGTGTTTCAGAAGTGTGTTAATCTGTGGTCCTGACCAAGACAAATGCATTACACCACCCTGTGCCCATCATAGCATAAAGTGCATGTTAGAGACACGCGCACACACACACACAGTTAATGTCTCTATAAGTGCACACTTTGACACAACTCTGCACTGTGCACATCATATTACAGGGCACTCAAACACACACACACACACACACACACACGTGCATTAGATACTCAGTTGCTCTAATATGCCTCTCTCTCTTTCTCTCTCTTGCTCTCTTTCTATTCCATCCACGCCATCACCACCGGGCACGTTCTCAGCATTGTCATGCCGCCAGCTGAGACGATGTGAATAATTTAGTTGAGAACGATGCTTCTAGACTCCAGGTCCAACATCAGCCGCGCGTCGCCGCCGCCTGCGATTCCAGTGTGTTTAAAAGAATGAAAGAGGTGGTGGTGGTGGTGTGTGTGTGTGTGTGGTGTGTGTGTGTGGGGGGGGGGTGATCATGGAGAAACAGTTCAAACATACTTGCACTGTTCCAGTGTTTGTCTGCACGTTGGTGTTACTCCAGGCCTCGTGCTGAATGTGACAAAAACCAAAAGAAAAAAAACGACTGGACAACACCAGCGTCCCTTTTTCTCCTCTCAGAGTTCTGACTGTGTTGTCAGCACATCGCTCTCCATCTCTCCACCCCCCCTCTCCCTCTCTCCATCTTCACCTCTCTCTCTTTCCTCTCTAATGCGTTCCTCTTTCCCTCTCACCGCTCCGTTCGGCTCAGTGCAGGGCAACGAGCCTCCATCCTCCAGCGCAATTTGACCGACTTCACGACTCTTCATGAAGGGCATTTGGTGAACGACAGAAGGAGGGGCCCCTCCGACCCCCCCCTAAAAACATCCAACGTGGAATCCAAAAATAGCTTTAAAAAAAAACAACGTGTAAATTATCAATGTTACTGATTCAGCTGCATATTATTCCTTCCTGGCTGCCCCTCCCCCCCCCCCCACCATTATGTAATCATTTTTCTCCTTCCCGAATCTTCCCTCCCACCTCCTCCCTAAGTGCTTATTCTCCATCCCAACCTTGGTTCACCCACCCCCCCCACCCCCGCCCCCCAGCCCTTCTTCCCCCCTCGTCCCGGCTCCCACGTCTCCTCTGTTACATCCTCCCTGAAAGTCTGTCTCTAAGTGAATTGATTGGACTAAAAGTGCAGTGCACAGAGAGAGAAGGGGGTGGTGGGGGGTGGTGAGGGGGTGAGACAGGGAGACGGTCATGAACTTTTCATGAACGTAACGACAAACAGAAGAGACGCAAAAATGAGAGAGACTAAAGAGACGGCACTAGTGACAGACTGCACCTCCCTCCTGGGATCTCCACCTGCCAAAAAGCAGCCCCCACCCCCCACCATCCGTTTCTCTCATTTTCTCTGTTGACCTTGTCCTCTTGCAGATAAATGTTGCCGAAAAAAAAGGGACCTCTGATTGTCACCCGTGCGCCACACGTCCTGTACCGATCCGAGTGTGTCCCCATGGACAGATGAGGGACACGAAGCCTGAGGACACTCGACTCATTAGCTGACGACGTGAAAATGAGCTTTGTTTGTCGAAGCGGTGCTACTGCTGATGAACCCTCTGCAAGTCTCTGCTGCCGGATGCTGCTGGTAACGAGACTTTGCTGCCGTTTTGGATCAACGCATTGGAGACAGTAAAACACAGATTCTCGTGTCATACACATCAACCTGTGGCCGGTACCGCAAACATACCCCCGCATATGAGACCCCTGGACATAAAACAACGTACATTCTCTACATTTCCATCCTGCCCCGCTCGTGCTGACTTTTCATCTCGTTTGCAGTCACGTGGGCCCACAGCATCATCTTGACCCGCGAAATTAACGTTCTCGGCTTCAAAAAGAACCAATGTAAGTTTAAAAAAAAAATGCTTTTAACTTAATTGGAAGTATCCACAAGAGACCGAAGTGTGTTCTTTGGTGGTGGGTTGTCAGCGGCATCCTACGCCAAGATCTCCCTCTGAACCGCTGCTGACTTCAATCAGATTCGCTCTTCTGACTCACCACAACGCAAAACAGGGAACGTTTATCGACTTGGGCGGAATGATTCTGCTGGTGTCCGACAGCAGCTCTCGTGTCAGTTTAACATCTCATTGTCCTTCACATCAGTTAAGAAAGATCAAGCTGGTCGAACCTGAAAAAAAAAAAAAAGGCAAGCTCACAATTTTGTTATTTACAGGAAGCTGGTGCGTGATACACGACTAATGACATGGGAGCTGTGAGGAAGTGTGTAACTGACTGGAGTCATTCTTCAGTAGTCATGACGTCATACGCGTCTGCACTTCATGCATCACGTCATATTTGACCTGGACGAAAGCAAATGTCCATTTCGAATACTTTTCCTGGTTGTCGAGCTCCTTCCAGTCACTGCTGAAAAATAATCATTGTTTTATCAGGGTCCAGACGATGGCAGAGATCTGGTTCAAGAGCAAAACTACTTGACCACATGAGGATATAAGCCTCTGATAAAACCTGCGCATGAACCCGTTTCAATAATACCCCCCTGCCAGTAGAGAGTCACCCGAAGAATCGGTGCACCGGTCAGATGGTGCCTGAACAAAAACATCTCAGTGTGTCTCCTCGAGCTGAATCGTCTGCTTAGGTGTGACTGGACCAGCTATAATTAGCCCTCCTAGCTTGTGGGTGGCAAATAAAGTGAGGAGTGGAAAGTGCTGCTGCTGCTGCTGCTGCTGCTGCTGCTGCTCAGATACAACTGTCATTTCATGACGGCCATTCCGGAAACGAGGTCTTCACTGAGTAGTGTGTACTATCACAACACAGAAATAGCTTGTCCTCAGTATGTTGGGATATAAAATAGTCCTGCACTGATTTGTCATTTGTAAGCTGTAAAGGAATAATTCGACTCAGTGTTGATGACTGTTTTGTTGTCATGACAACATCAAAACGAATGTTATTGATTGATTGAGCTCATTCTTGCTGCTCTTTATTAGGCTTTTCATCATGTCATCCATCACGCTCACACATCATTTATTTATGCAGGATGTCATGAACGCCGTCGTATTAACTGCTGATGAAGAATGAGAACCGGACGGAACACCTCCGGGGTTAAGAAAGCGACAGAAAAATCCCCATCACGTCACAATCGGGTGCCATTTCACTATTAATCCACCAGCGCCGTTTAAACTGTGCTAATTTCTCGCGAGGCAGTAAGTGATTTGAGTCAGATGAGAGAGAGGTGATGGGAGGATACTTCAGGGGTGGGGGGAGCATGAGGGAGACGAACAGGGCCGTGAGTCCCTGACCGAAGTCACTGCGTGACACTGTCCTGTCCATACCCACATACAAAGACCAGAGGATTGAGTTCTGAGCATCGTCTGACCGGACTGGAGTTTCAACAAATATGCACTTTCATGGCTTCAAAGACCAAATATAAGTCCTCCAAGTAGATAAAAGCTAAAATGATCAAAAATGATACACAGGGGACGGTACGATGCTCAGTATTGTCTTTTTTTTTTTTTCAGATTTGATCATGAAACGCTGAAGTTCCCATTGTGATGCTGCTGCACCTCTGACCATTCTGCACACACTCCACCTGCAGAAAAGGTAGACGCGGCTCACAGAGCAGCAACGTGTGCTCTCCTGGTTTTTAATGGTGGCTGCTGGTCAATCCACCACTGGCAGAGGCACAGACAGACAGACAGACAGACAGACCTTCCAGAATCTGTCCACGTCCCTTGGTGTTCACGTTTGTTTTTTATGATTTGTACAAACGGGGGATTAGATGTTGGTGGAATCGTAGAGGAAGTGGTATTGTCCCGGTCTAAAGCCTGACTGACACTTTATTCAGAAGATATCATCTGTGGGACATAGATTTTAGCTCGCGTGATTCTTAATGAACTCTTTTACATTAATAATTGAAACGTCCAGTATTGCATCAGTTTACTATGCATTGTCAAAGTATACTATTAAAACAACGTGGTGCTAATATTAGCCACAATACTGCATATGTGCTGACATCATCTATTTTGCCTAATTTCTAACAATGTATCACATGATTGACTAAAGTAGAACTGAACACATTGGAGGACATTTCGGAAGAATCTGTGTGTATAACGTGCAGTGCTGAGTCTAAAACTGGCAGCACTTTGATCAACTAGCATTCAGATATTCACACATGCATTTGTATCATTCTGCGTTTCTTCTGTTGATACTTTTACAAATAATTTTCGTCCCTCGTTTCAATTCAAGACGTGCATTTGGTTTTGTTTTTTTGGTGTTCTAACTTTTCCATTCCAGAGCCAGAACATCAGTCACGTGACTGATATCAGTGTCAGATTCGCTCAGGCTCCACTGAGGATGTGTGAGGATGTGCAAACTGAAGCAGTCAGCTCCAAAGCTGCATGCAAACCACAGCATGAGCCAGGTGCAGCTGATGACCCCCCCCCCCCCCAGGACCAGAGGTTGGACAGCAGAGGTGCATTGCATCAGTGGTCCTGGGTGATAGTGTCATCTCCTACGGGAGTGTAGGAGGAAAACACACAAACATCCCCAGGCACATTGTGTGTCAAATGTTTGGGGCGAACGTGATGTCATCAGTAGTAAAAACACATTTAGTGCAGCGACACATCCCTGCTGTCAGTCCTACTGGACCCCCCGTGTCTCCACACCAGCCAAGGTCCTGCTGAGTGTCCTTGGTGAGCGTGAGCCTCCTTCACGGCACCAACTCTGCTCTCACATCACCGGTGGGGTGATGATGGAGCCGTGAAATGCTCGTTAGAGGGGCAAAACAAACGATAGGAGCCGGACATCTGCAGGACTTCCGTGTGGTGGGGGAGAAGATGTCCTTCCCTACCTGCTCTCGTCCTGACCCGTCCTCCAAAATGGGCTCTTCTGCGGTGGCCGTCTCCTCCTCCGTCTGCATCTTCCCCCGGTGCCACTCCTTCCTTCCTTAGAACCGGGAACAGGCGGCTCCCTCCCCGGTAACGTCCGACGGCAGGGACCTCCCCGGCGGAGCAGCGAGCTCGGTCACCCCATCCGCCGCAGGTCGGTGTCCGATTTCAGGGTGGCGGGGCCTGCGGCAAACGGGCATCGTCCGCCCGGAGCTGTGCGGGTTCACTGCCTCTCCCCCCATCACTCCGCTCCAGGCAGAAGGTCACCACGCACCCGGTCAAACATCAAACATCAAACATCCGTCCGAGCCGCCGCCGCCGCCGCCGCTCGTGCGAAGCCGAGCGTGAGCGCACGTGTGCGCGCGGGACCGACCGACCGATATGCGATAGCGCGCGTGAGCCAACCGGAGTGAGGAATGTCACCGGTGGCACGAAAACACCGGGAGACATGACGCCAAGACATTGTGGGTGTATTTTTTTGTTTTTGTTCTTTGTTTTTTTTTGTTTTTTGGGACGGAGGTCGTGTCGGAATTCCGTGACGTCACCGCACGACAACGTTCTTTGTGCATTATTTTCACGTTTGTGGTTTTTAACTGTTGCAGAATCAGAATCCCTTTCACTTTCATCGTCATCACAGTACAAAGACACCGCGAGCAGCTTTCTCTTACATTTAAAAAGAAAAACAAGAAAGTCAGATTCTGGATTTAAAAAAAAAAAATACCTCGGAGATACAACATAAAATCTAACATTGGACAGAACGACATTGACATTATTTACAAATAATACACCAGGGACTGAAAAGAGAAAAAAAAGATATATAACATTTACTAAATTTGGATGTAGTTATTTTATTTTTACGTACTTATTTTATGTCCTTTCTTTTCAGTCATATTTTTTAATTGTGTCAGTGTTTGCTCTAATTTTCCTCTGGTGATAAATCAAGTTTACTGGATTCAGTTGTGCTTTGTTTAGACACTCTCATGTGAGGATGCTCACTCCTGAGTCTCCAAATGACAATGGACTGGTTTGTTGAATCAACTGTCACATAAGATGTTCATCAAATACTAAGTGGACAGAGAACCGACTTTATTCTGAACAGATCCAACCAGAATGAGAAGGGCTTTAGTATCCCAGAGCCACAATCCTTCACGTCAATGAAGTACAAGAACATATTGTGTCTGTGTGCTAGAACATTCACCCGGGAGGATGCACGTTCCTCAGGAGTGGGATGTCCTGAAAAACAGAAAGTAGTTCAGTGGAAGTTTCATCCACATTTGGGAGTTTTCAGTGAATTCACAGATCCTTCACCTGTCTGGTCGTCATAAGGGCAGAACGGAGGACACCTTCTGAGTCCTGGAGACTTTCCTGTTTTGACAACCGGCGTGGTCCTTCAGCCACGAGTCATACAGCCTCTCAGGGAGAATGGGTGAAACGAGTTAAGGACGAATCACGAGTTCGTACTCACTGGGACAAACAGAGACGCACAACAGTCCCTTCAAAGGGGGTCTGAAGGATATTGGCAGCGACAGGCAGATAGAGGATGTCTGTCTCTGTGTGGATGATCACATCCTCTGAGATGAACGTCCTCAGCTCGACGTCTCGTGGTTGGACAGCGCACATGGCGAATATCTGAATCTGCAGCGGAACCTGCAACCCTGCAGCCACCTACAGACGGACACAGTGAGGGAGCAGCAGCGTCACGTACGAATTCCCTAACTGACTTGAGAGTGAGATCATCCTAACATACAGGTCCGGGGCTGTAGACGACCCGCAGGCCCGTGGCGGCGGGCGGCTGCTTCACGTAGAACCTGGAAGAGACAAACAACCCACAAGTCGGACGTCGGGACTTGAAGGTAAAACACACAACTCTCCCCGTCCGGACTGTGATACCTGCAGGTGTCGACGCCAACGTTCCTCATCACCACGGTCATGACGGACGACGTGCCCTCCCGCAGCGTCCCAAAGTCGACACTGGGCGGGAGCAGCAGGAAGCCCCTCACCACCCACGTTTGGATCCACCAGAGACACTGTTTGACACTTTCGTCTCACCGGCTCTTCCACCGTCAGGAACTGGACATGAAGGCGGAGTTGACAAGTCTTCCTCTTACATCTTGATCCTTTTCAGTGTTGATGAGCATGTCGTTTTTCAAACATACTCATCGGTGACGTGTACGTGTGTTTGGTTACTTGTTGATTCGGTTCGCAGAGGGGCTTCGCGCCCAGAATGGAGTTTGGGAGTCTGACTTTAGTCCGCCTCGGCTTTCCGGTCACATCTATCTGAACGGACCGACAGCGGGCGCTTTCATCTGGGAAGCACACACATACACAGACGTCGTCGTCACATGTCACCGTGTCCAAACTACCTGACGTCCCAGCTGGAAGAGGAGGACAGCGTCTCTACTAGAATCTACTTCATCTGAGGTCAGACGTGGTCCTCTGAACCTCCCTGTACTGTTTCTGACTGAGGTATCTGGACATGGAGCTCTGAGGTGACTGCTGCACCGACAGACGCACGAACCAGGTGAAGGCGTGGGATTGGCCGCTCTCTTCTTTGGCACGTCTGCCTTACTAAGAACAAAACAGAGTAAGTCACTTCAGCAGATGCATCTGGAATTTAGAGATCTGATTATTATTATTATTGACTGTTGATTTAATCACCTTCCAGTCTGAGAGGGTGTTGGGTTCAAGGGTCGTCGTGCTGCAGGGACAAACAAATACAACATATTTAACATATGTGCTATTAAATCTGTATTGTTTTGTTTTGGGTTGTTTTTTTTAAGAATTTGAACAAGAGGTTGTTGAAACTTGATTGACACTTCAAAATGTTTAGGACACTGGGACAGTTTGAGGAAAACAGTTTCGTAATAGTTTCGCTCTTATAGAATCGGGCCTGTGGCTTCACTGCGCGTGACTCCCATGAGGCAACTTCAGGTTTAATCTGACAAACAGCAGCGGTTTAGGAACTGACTGTTCTCACATTGGCCGTCTCTGCGGACGACTTCAGAACTGTCTGTCGCGGCGGATGCATCGGTGGACGCTCTCTGATCATGCAGACTCTGGAAAAAACAAACAATGCTCCATCTTTCCAGATTAACACCATGACAACAACTGTTAACAGGCAGCGTCCCTCCAGTCGTGAGTAGCTAGTACAAGTTCGTACTCTAAATACCAACATGTACCATTTTATCAGATCACTACAACACACATGCAGTACCTGGTACAATGGAATGTTTTCTGGGTGGAAATAAGGAACCACCGCGTTTTTCCTCAGGGCTTCTCTGCAGGCCATCTCCTCACACAGTTCTTCTCTGAGGGACACACATCATAAGATGGGACATCCAACAGTCACTTTTTTAAGTCGGGCCCGAACGGCAACCAGCCACTTCTGACCTCTCACATGACCTAGTCAGCACACATTAGTATGAAATACAGAGAAAATAGTCCGTTTTACCTGTGGAGTGTGAGTCTTTCTGCCCACCCTGGAGCTGTATGGGGGCGAAGTGTGTGATTGTATTCATTCAAAACTAAAACACGTTACATCCTTCATCATACACCACATCTTAATATTTGCAACCTGTCGCTGGCGACTGAGGGTGTGTCCGACCCATCTGCCATCGGGGTGACTCCTTGGGTGTACAGACCGGCTATGTCCTCTGTGGATTAGACGGAGATTGGATAGATATGATACGACCTTCGATCACTTGTGCGACTCGAGAAATGAATCAGCGTTGAAACTCACTTGGAGCTCGCTGGTCAGAGGTGTAACCGCCATCAGCTTGCCCTGCAGCAGACTGTGACATCATTTGATTTTTACACAGCATAATCATAGTACGATATCATTCTGAATGTGTGGTAGATGTTTTTATTTATGTGTTTGCAGACCAGGAGCCGATCGAGCTGCTTGCTGGCGACCGTCCCCCTCCCCCTGCCCCTCTTCAATGATCACTTCTTCTGCCTGCTGCTCCCTCTCCATCAGCTGCTTGATGTAGTTCTACAGTCCGAAACAAAATGGTCAGAACAAAAAATCATGAAAAAAATGAAAAATGAAAAACACAAATGTATTTTACAATTTAAAATTGATTTAATAACATTAAATAAATTAACAAACATAAAATAAATGAATAAAATGTGACACATTCATCATGAAAATTAAATAAATTCACAAACAAATAAATAAAAGGTGACCTCACCTTCAGCCGCACGTCCATGCTGTTTTTCAGCAGTGCGCTCAGTGGCCGGTGATGTTGCAGCTCCCTGATCTCCAGAACTTTGGGGCAGGTCCTGACAGGGTGACGTTCCCCTGAAGAGCCGCCTGGGTTCTCAGTCAGAGTCAGACCTCGTCCCAGGGTGCTGCCAAACGGAGGACCTGGGGTTTTCTCCTGGAGCAGAGAGAGACAGCGGCAGGAGTCTGGGTTTGTGTGCCTCCGTGTCAGTACGTACCTCCACAGCGGGGAAGCTGTTCCAGCTGCGGTTCTGAAGGTTGGGTGGAGTGATGTCTGGGATCTGTTTCGCTTGCACCCATCTGGACCACACACTCTGGTGGCTGGGCTTCAGGATGGTAATACCAAACTCTTCTGGAACAATCACCAACTCCTATTATTTTTCCGGAGATTGCTGAAGCTCGTACATGCCGAGTTGAACCCACCTTGTGTCTCTGGCAGAGGCTCCTTCAGCAGGGCGGTGGCGGGGTCAGCGTAAGCCCGACAGAGCAGGTCTTCCACCGTCCGGGAGTTTAGAAGTTCAGTGCCTGATCCGTCTTCATGCACCAGGAACAGC
>NW_027614314.1:0-27754 GCF_965212315.1 Lampetra planeri | reverse complement strand
ATGTGTAGGCGCTTGTGTGTGTATGACCTCCGAATCCCGAGGCTTATCGTGGTGGTGTTCCACATTATTGATAGCGAGCAAAGATATCGACAGGCCAAGCACTGGCTGCTTCCAGCAGCGCCGGCAAGCGGGATGGGACTTTGATATGACATATTGTGCGTCTCAGCACAAGCCATAAATAATTCTGACACATTTTTGTATGCATGGGAAAGTCCTTGATTCAGCCTCCCATAAAAATAAACTTCTATTATGGAAGGTATTTGTCAAGTGGGTTCGTGATGGATGGCCCAGCGTTTACCCCTTGGCAGGACGATGGGTTATGGATGCCCGCCGCCCCTTGCTGGGGGAGGAGTCGCACCCAGCAAAGCTGACACCAGAGTAATTACTGCCCTCTTCACCACAGCAACGGAAAAACGGGAGGGAATGAAGGGTGAGGGCAGAGAGGTAGGGGGGTGTTTTATGCACACACCTGCACCTCCATTCTTCAGTGTCCTGTGACGCCATCAGTGTAAGAGAAGAACATGATGAAGGGAGAGATGATTGGACAGTGCTGGATGGATGAACAGATAAAGGAATAGATAAATAGAGTCATATGGAAACAGATTGATTGGTTGGTGGTGGTGTTCGTGCTACTGTGCTACTCACAAGTAAATGTTTAAACATGGAACCATATTTGATTTGATTTGAACAACCTTTGAGGGGTCACAGCCTGATTATTGGTAATATATTTAAACACCTCTGCAGACCAGAGGTGAGTGTTTTAACTAAACTAAACTAAAAGCTAAAAGTAAATTATATGTTGGTCAAACTCATGGGTATTTGTAGTGTATACACATCTTCAGATACTGAAATATTACACCGTTATTATCACCATACACTGTGTGTGTGTGTGTGTGTTTGTTTGTTTTAGTTTACATGCATTGACGAAATACTGCCCATGTATTCTCAGGCTCATCTGCTTATGAATATGTACAGTCATTTGTTTTTGCTAATTAGTGCATATGTGCGTCTTGTGTGTCAGTCTGTGGGCCCAGATTGAGCCCAGACTATGGTGCCACCTGAGGAGGAGGAGGAGGAGGAGGAGGAAAGTAGGCGTGGGGTGAGGGATGGTTGCGCTCCTAATCGCCACAACTCGCGACCCTGCGTTGGTGTGCAGGTGAGGCAGTGGGTCAGGGTGGGGTTCACAGCAGCAGCCTGGCAGTGGGAGTGACACCTGCTCACCACTCTCCACCCCATAATTGTTACAGCTGCTCTACTTCCTCTGCCTCAGCCTTTCCCTCTCTTCCATCTTCATTGCCGTCCTTCTAATCCTCCTCGCTGGCTGGCAAGGTGGAGGAGAAGAGCTCATCACAGCAGGCCAGGAGCAGTGTGAAGGACCGCTCCAGATGTTCCTCCACTCGTTAAACAAAGAGGCTTTTGTTAGGACAGAGACACAAACCCTGACAATTGCTGTAACATTAGCAGATTGTCTCCGTGCCACTAAGGCTGCTGTTAAGTGAGAGGATCGGTACAAGGTGGTGTGTAACATCGAGCCATCTTCAAAGGAGCACTAGATGAACACCTGGACAAGCTGACTGTTTATTTTAGTGGAACAAAATGCAAATGAAAACTTTGTCACTGTGTAGTCATACTTTTTAAAAAAATAGTTGTGTGTGCACAAAGGTCTTCTCTCTGGTTCTGCCTACAAATGTATTTAGCGTGTACGTATGGATCCTGCAGTGTGAATTTTGTCAACGTGCACGATGCTGGTGGACGTATGTCTGCTGTAGTTAGTTAGCTACTTTGGACGGAGCTGCAGATCAGACGAATGAGGATGTGCACCATTGGGCATGGACACAATGTTACTTTTCACAATTCTCCGCCTCATGTCACATCACTGGAAGCTGAAAACAGCCCTATTCACATGACTGGAAATGTTTGGTTTTGATGACTTGGTCAGATAGACCAAGAGAATATCCATGAAACCCACTCAGCTCGTCTGTAGTCTCAATTACTCTGTGACATGAGAAACTTGACACTTGTGACTCCTCCTTTCATTGTCGTTTTTTTTTTTTTTTTTTTTTTTTTTTTTGTAACACAAGTACATATGCGTACATGTGTTTAAATTATTGCATTTGTGTATGTCTAATGAGACACATACACATTACACACTGGGAAAAGTTAATCCTGCACACACCAGGTTCAGGTTCAAGCTACTGTATAAAAATAAACAGCTGCTACACAATAAAAAATAACAAGGTGTGCAGGACAACTTTTTGTGTTTTTAAATTCAAACTGAGTTTGAAAATGTGTTTGGCGAGTCTTTACATGCAGGTGTTGTGTCCCAGTGACCACTGACAGTGGAGATGGCTCTCTTCTGATGTGTTAGAATGGCCGTGAAATGACTGCCGAAGGCATTCAAACGATGCCTGCTGAGGGTGAGACTTGATTAGAAGGACGCGGGTTCAACATCTCACTTTTTCAACAGCAGAATAAGTTGTTATTGTTCCATATTATACACACTGGGAGTCGTACCATTAGGGGTTGAGACATGCAATTTCTTCCAGCCAATCCTGGAATTAAAGTAAATGGGACATGGCCACTGTCCGACTTTTCAAACCTCCAGGCTGCTGCAACTTGTAACAAGAGGAATAACTTCAGTGAAACTCGCACTTGATGAGCACAAGTGTTTTTGTCAAAAAGTTTCAATTAATTTTCAAAATCTCAGTGTGTGTGTCAGAGATGATTGTTTCTGTCAGGAGTTCTGTCAAGCCACATAATAAATAACAAGCTAAGAAACCTGCAATCCATCTTTGCATCCAAATGCAGCTCGAGGCAGACAGTACGAAGAAACGCTTGTCTATATGGATTGGACCTTGTTTAACCTGGTAACCTTTCCTGGAAGGTGGACTGAGGCTGCTGTCGGCTGCTACAGATGGGGGTCAGAGAGCGGAATGGGCCTTGGTCAATAGGCTTAGAAGACCATCAGGGACTATTGATTGTGGTGGACAGTGAAGCTTGCTTTGCACTAATTGTTTCTTTACTTGCCTGTGGCAAAGACAACAGTCACGGGCAGGAACTCATGAATCTTACATCTGCTTTGTTGCAACAGCACCAGGAGTTAATAGCCTTTGATTACCGAGGTGAGTGTGTGTGTGTGT
Organism: Lampetra planeri; assembly: GCF_965212315.1. Classification (NCBI taxonomy): domain Eukaryota; kingdom Metazoa; phylum Chordata; class Hyperoartia; order Petromyzontiformes; family Petromyzontidae; genus Lampetra; species Lampetra planeri. The sequence continues at coordinate 24,614 of NW_027614314.1, read as the reverse complement.
GTGTGTGTGTATTCGTTCCAAGGTGTTTCTTTCAGTCAGTGTGAGCCCAGACAGATAAGAGTGAGTTTTCCTGCACTAGCCATGGAAGCATTGTGTTGCCCAGATTGTGATTGTAACTCTCCTTTTTCAGAAGTCAGCGGTCAGTAATGACAGTTGCATTGACACAGAAACATGTGATTTCACTTCATCATGAACTTCAAAGCCTAGTCTCCCTTGGGTTCCATGAAAACCTAGATCCTCGATCCCTGCCCAGTTGTTGGGTTTTCTGAGGGCATTGTCCTGTACAGCGGTCACATCCAACCCTGCCACACCATCCAGACTGAATTCAGCTGTGTGTGTTGTGTTTGTTGTGTAGAGCGGTGGAGTTTGTTTGCGGCCGGCTGTCAGAGCGGCCAGCCTGTTGTGATGAAAGACACTTGGACCTTCCCATCCATTTCACATTTGCTCCAATCAATTATTCAACAGGACAGCCAATTAAAAATGAGGGAGAGCGGTCAGGGCCTTGCCCCCCAAAGGCCGCCACTAGACAACTCTCTCTGTGAATAATTGGTGCAATTAATTTAGCATTGAGCAATAAAGGAGTTCTCACTCTCTCCTCTCTTTCAATCCCTCTCTCCCATTATGCTGCAGTCATTTCAGTCACACACAACAATACCACACAGTAGCAAAAACAATAGAACAACATCCATAACATGCCAACAGCTGGTAAATGCTTTGTGTGTAGTGTGTAACACATCAGCTTTGAAGATATACTTTTTTTTGGGCTGTTACCAGCTGGACCTAATGTTTTGTTGTAACTTTTTTTTTTTTTTACTTTTTCTCCATAAACGTATCAATCTGACTGAAAAATACAGACATATGAAGGCATTCATCCATTTACTTCATTCTATTCTGTATTTAATCCCTTATCTACAAATTAGTTCATTTGCTGCTGCCATTTCAATATGGTTCATGTACTACTAATGTCTCTCTCTCTCTCTCTCTCTCTCTTTCTCTCCCTCTCCCTACCACTACAAAAGCTTTTATTTATTCAATCACAGCAGAGATATTAGGAGTGGTCCCAACACCCTCCCCCGACGCCCTGATTGATATTGATCAATCTCTAACTCCTTTTACAACCCCCCCCTCCCCTCCACCACCCGCCCACCCACCTTCATAAACAACCCCTCTCCACCCTTCTTTTGATGGCCAGATTGACAGTTGAGTAATTCCACTGTCAGCGCTGACTGACACATGGTAATGGGAAGACGTTTCAGAGCAGCATTACAACACAAAATAATTTCCAATTTACCGCTCATCAAAAGAACTCTTACAACAAAAGAGAGCAAGGGAGGGAGGGGGAGAGAAAGAAAAAGGTGGTGGGGGGGGGCACAAAAGCAAAGTGGATTTATGGCTTCAATTACTGATATTTCACATTTAGTTTGAAGCGACATGTTGTTGTAATGTGACAGGCTCCAGTGGATTTGAAGACCCTCATCGTCTCCACTCACCTCTTACGCTGTTGTGTCCACCTTGTCTCCTCCTTCAGCGATTGAAAAGCTGAGGAGCTGTTTCCATCAGCATGTCATTGACAAGAATTGCATTCAACATGTTATTAATTACTGATATTAATATGTCAGTTTAATTCATGATCAGTTTAATTATTGATGATGATTGTCAAGTACTGAAAATAATTATTGTCATAGGTGAAAACCAAAGCTTTTCACTACGTGTTGTCCAAACTCTACCATCTGACCGGTTTGTTTCTTGTAGATGTCCGTCATGGAGATTAGATGACAGTTTATTGGAGTTCCATTGTAAATGCTTCATCACAACTGTTTTCTCTTCTGCCCAGCCCCTCCACATAAACCAGTCAGCAGTCAGCAGTCTCAGGGGGCTTTCACACCTAGATGTCTGAACCATGTTTGTGTTTTTCATACACTGTCTACATTTGATCCTTTGTTGGGGTTTTCAAACACTGCTTAAGTACCAGCAGACCAAGGACGTTCTCTCATCATTACTTGTGTGCATATGACATAGTCATGGCACCAAAGCGCTCAAATTAGCTAGTTAGCACTTAGCAAAGAAGGCAAACAAATGAAGGCCTCATCATAACGACACTGTTATGACATTACTTTCAGCAGCACCGACGTCATGCCCAGTATGGACCCCAGTTCGGTTATTTCACGTCTAGCCAATCTGGTTCGGATCAAACGGAAATGTCCAAAGGTCCGTCCAGTAGGTGTGAAAGCCTCCTCAGAGATCACTCCCAGCATGTGCACATCTGTTTAACCACACAACCTGCTCTCCCCCCAACTGTCATGGGAGGTTGATACTGAGCCACCATGTACACACGTTCTCTGATGTTACTGGCTGAAAGGAGGATGACGTCAACACCAGCAGTTTTAGGATGACTGAAAGAACCATTACTTTTAAAATTCTATATTTTTACACACACACAGATCTGACAGTCTGTCTGGAGCCCCTAAACACCCCCTGCCAGAGTCAGTTGAACATAGCCAACATGTGCTCCAACTCAAACATTCATCTATGTCCGTTGTCCGTACCCTACCCGTGGTGAAGATACAACACACTCTTTGTTTCAGCGCATTGCTCTGCCTCATGTTGTTGAGGCATTCAAAACGAGGTTCGGATTAGCAATAGTGTTCCACGTGATTTGCAGACTGTCAGCTTGACCACATAAACATTATGTATATAACGGGATTGAGGGTTAATTTATGTGACGACAACAGAGGCTCAACACCAGCTGGTCATTATTTCCACGACTGCCGGAGGGCACCTGATTTAAACATGGAACATTCTCAACAAAATCCTTGTCCAGCAGTGATATGCAGCATGAAGTCCTGTGAGATGACATGTTATCACAGGTGGAGTTCACCACAGACCCTCTGCTTCCATCAGCACGCTACAGAAGACACGGGCATAGACACGTCCACACGTCCCTCAGTTTTCACATCACATGTTGCCATCAGCTGTTACATACAGCAATTAATGTGTTTTCACGTGAGAATGAAAGTGGACTGTGTGTTTTTGTCTGTCTATCATTTTCCTTCACGTTTGCCCCAGAAAGGGCATGAACAGAGCCAGAAAACTAACCGTTTCCCACTGTCGGTTGTCTTTGGCGGACATGACATTTACACAAGTCCTCAGTAACAGAGGAAAACATGTCACCTACCAGTGAGGAATACAGTTTCAAAGAGGAACATTTAGAAAGGGTTTTTATGCATGCATGTGTGATCCCCTGTGGGTTTTCTACTTTTGGACCGTGACACTTTATCCGTCCTCTATTAGAATCCCTGAATCCAAACCTGTGGTATTCAATCATTTTGATTAAAAGCTGCGGTCTCTAACAGAAGTGTTGGGAGTGGAGCTGCACGGCAGCCCGCAACGTTTGAGAATTCATATATTTTCATAAACTTTTAACAATGTCAATGAGACACGTCTTCAATCTTTGGCCGCGCGATGGCGGGGCATTCAATCTTTCTTTAGCTTTTCGACAGAAAATTTGAATACAAGTGCAGTGTTATTAATGTGACAGTTCATATGGAGGGCTTCATGGGGGATTTGTGAGGGGGGTTTATTAGTTTTGGAGACACTTGAAGCAGAGAGAGAAGGAAGGGAAAGGAACACGCTCCGTTAGGTCAAATGCAGCTGGAGGAGCTTGCTCTCCATTCACTGCTAGCTAGGACTTTAAAATTTTAATTTTTCACGCCCAATTAACAGCACTAACTAACCAGCAACATTAATTTCTGCTGCAGCTTCAGAATTAAAGAGCCAAATACAGTTTCTGTCCTGCTGTGAATCTCGTATTTATTCATCATTTTTGTTTCCCAGTCGCCCATCCTTCTCAATTTTTGTATTGAATTGCAGTCAAGTCAATGTGGCACTAATGCAGATTTATTCAGAGGCTTACCTAGCTTAGCTTGACTCTGCTTTAGGTGTACGGTTGAGGGGAATATCAGTGAATTGAGCAATCAGCAAAACTGATTTTTGCCACTTGAGTGAGCTTACCAAACTAAACTCTTTTTGCATGAGTTCAGATTTATTTAAACGTGTCCCCTACTGTGTGTAATCAGAACAGGATGACCGGATCACTTTTGAATTGATAGCGGGTTACATTTAGCCTATTGCGGTGCAGTGCAACTGATTGCCCTTGATGCTGTAAAGAGCAAACCCTGGCTAATATGAAATGGTTTGTCAATGCCAGATCAATGGGTGCATCTTAAACAAATGCTCACCAGCTACATAATCCATAACATTAAGGTAGAGCAGCACAGCGCTGTATTGAGTGTCTCTTGTCTTTGACACATCTTTGGTGTCATGGGTGGTGCCATGGAGGCGCCTTACTATCAGGCTGGTCCCCATTCAGATAGCTTTTATTACCATTCTCTGGTTACATGCCTTAATAACACAGGACATTTTATCAGCATTCACGTCACCAGTGTAGATATCCATCTGTCAATATGCCAACTGCGACTATTGACCATGCTCATGTATATGGGACGTTTAGATGTTTGTGTGTGGTTGGGATATGTGTGCTTCTACAATTGTATGTTTATGTTGTGTCTTTCTCTTTTGTTTCAAGATTTAATTTCATGCTACTGCATACTTTTATGTAATATGGAATGTGCTAATGTTAATAACATACAACCCCATTGAAATTAGCATAAATACTAGAAAAAAAAGGTGTGCCTTTTTCTCTGCTCTATGTTGTCACGTAAAGTGCACTTTGCACTACAAAATTGCATCATGACACAAACTTGCTTATTTCGCCTGCTTTTTTTGTTTGTTTTCACTTGCGTGTATCTGAGCCTCGGCAGCGAATCACAGGCCTTTCGTCAGGAGAATGGATACAGTCCGTCCCCCCTAGTGTAACACTAACCCTGTGGATAACAGATAGACACAGACACCCCACATCCCTTTTGGGGATTTGAAAAGGGGCTTCGGTGTGTGTGTGTGTGTGTGTGTGTGTATGTGTTCCTGTGGTCATTTGTAACCCTGGCACCGTCATAGCACCTGCTGCCCAGCCCAGGGAGCCCAGTAATGATGCAGACTGATGATGTTAATAAGAAGAGGTCCAACCCCCCTCCGCCCCCACCCCCACCCGCCGGCTGCAGAGCACAACCAGGACACACACTTGTCCTCTCCCAGGCTACCTAAATATAAACAAATGTACATACACAGTGCAGGTGTTACAAATGTTGTAAACCAAGAATGTTTTCAAAGTGGGAATATTTTCATCAATCAACACAATGGAAAGTGAATGAAGTGAAGGAACTTTACACCTCAATTCTATTACTTTTTTCACACCTGCAGCTGTGCTGAGATAATGATGGGCATTGGACACAACGTGATGTTTTATGCAGGTAGCAGGTTTCTCTCTAAACACCAGTAATGGGTGGTTGATGTTTGATGATGCTTTTGCTCCAGGTACCTCAATATACCACCATTCTCTTTTAATCTGTGTGCCGTTTCACAGGAGTTTGATGTGGGTTTGCAGATGTGGTGACACGATGAAGTAAACCCCAGTAGTCCGGTTTGGAGGGGGCTACCACAGTCGTGCTATGTGCTTTTCTCTGTTTCATGTTTCTGTACAGTCCAGAGGAATGATGATGGAGCTGCTGTGTTTGTCGCAGCAGCGGCCACATACACTTTACTCCAGCTCTGTCGCTTTCTTCTCCTCTGCCTCTCTCTTTCCCTCTCATGAGGTAAACATATTTTGCAGAAAAGCTGACAGAGAGCTTGTTTCAACAGCCTCAAGGTCAGCAAGTCAACGCCTGCAGTCGTCACGCCAGCCTCGCTGTGTGCTGGTGGCCCTTGTATGTGTGTGTGTGTGTACGTGAACGTGACCGTGTGCGCGTGCTACAACAGTCTAGCATCTCCATGGCAGATTTATACCTCATTGTGCACCTTCAATAATTCAATAAGAGTGCCTGTTCCTCCTCCCCAGCTCTGTGTCATTATAGAACGGGGCTAAATGCCACCAGGCCGAGTCCATCTCGCTCTTGGTGTCTCTTTTTGTGTGTGATCTACACACATAAACATGCACTCTGGTACCCACGGTCTCATTGCAACATATCTGTAGCTTATTAGCTAACATCGATAATATTGTGAGCGCCACGATGGTCTTCAGCTCTGATGAGAACCTAAATGAGTCAGTTCTGCTCCTCCTTCACCTCTTTTATGTCTTGTCGATGCCTCCTCCATGTGGTGTGAGGCTATTTTAACCCTCCTGACCTGTCTTCGAGCCCTGCTTAGCTATACTCTGGATGTCTTTGACTCCTCATGTATTACAGAGGTCCTTCAATCTCTCCTATTGATCCAGTTCTTCGTCTGTTGCGATGTACTTCAACCTCTCTGTGACCCATCCTCCACTTCCTTATCGTCCTGTCTAGTAATGTGCCCTGTGCAATGCCCTCCCTGTACATGTGTGTGTACGTGCATGCGCGTGCATTCACCGCTGACCTGAGTGATGAGTGGTGACCCTCCGGCTGGCGCCTGGCGTCCTCCTCACTTGTATTGATTAGATCTGAGGTTTCATACAGTAGCCGCCTCACGTGACACTGTCATTTACTGTCTCTCCACTGTCTCTGACCTGTCTTACACACACACACACACACGAGCACACACGATGCGTGCATGTGAATTCATCTGGTCACTTACGGAGCATATAGGTGATGAGCTAGTCCTTGTCTGAGTTCAAAAAAGGCCCGTTTCCATACAGTGTGTATCCATGGAAAATGAGTTTAATTAAGAGACGACAGACGCACAGTGATGACTGCTTGTACCGTTTAGCGTATAGCAACAAAGTGAGTCAGCAGCACAGTGAAGTGCGAGAGGGGGATCGGAGACAAAACAAGGATACATCTGTCGATGTTCTTAAACATCTTATGGCTGCATTTGATGTGATGAGTTGTGCTTTGCCAGTCTTTCATTTCTCAACACGCCAGGTCGTTTCCTGCCCTCACAGGCTTTGGTAAACAGTTTCCTCAGAAAACTAGACCTTTGTGTGTATATGTGTGCGCCTGTGCCGCTCCCACTCAGTCTTTGCCACAGTAATGCTCAGGTTAAGTGTAGTTGCAGGCTATTATACATCATTAGGGTAAGTAAGGCTCAGGCAGCGCGGCAAGAGAAATGGTCTCTTTCAAATGCTTCATTCCTCACCGGCCATCGCTGAAATAGAACCTGACGTCACGCACGCACACATTTACACATGCTCGTACGCCGGCACAAACTGCTACACGGGGAAAGAAGCCGGGCACTTACCCAGTCAGTCAGTCACAAATCACCCTGTCGGTCTGATGGTTTATTGGGGCTGAAGGCTCCTGATCGCTGCTAGTCAGACCTGCCTGCCACTCCTCTGCCACACTGGAAATGAGAGTGTTCCTAATGGATAGATGTAAATGTTTTATTGTGTTTTCACATTTTACGATGCATGTTAACATCAGACGTTTAGAGTACGGTAATACGTTCTGACCATATCAATTAGCGTCAAGCTGGCACGTGGGCTAGGTATTACTCATCAATCTAAAAGATCAGATGCAGTTTGTGTTACTGTGACATATCTGTAAATGAATGTTAACAACAAATTACTTTCAGTTATCACCCCCAAAAGAAGAGAAACGCCCTCAGATTCCCCTGATCGCCACCCAACCCAAGAGCAGGACACAACTATGATTATTATTAGTGCAGTAAACATCTAAAGGCGAGAGTCCACGTATGTGTCTGTCGTCTGTTTGAACGGATCACAGTGCCTCTGCATGATTGTTCGATCATTTCCTGGTTGGATCAAAACATATGTTAAATACAGAACTTGTGAGCTGAGCTAACTAGCTAGACGGGATTTGGATGTGAATGAAAAATGGTCAATTAGAGATTTGAACGCACAGGAGGAAGCTGACTCAGCTTTATGCAAAACCCCTGGGTCATTTGTTAGATCAGATGTTGTGACTGGTCAGGAGATGTAGGTGGCAGTAGTTTAGAGTACGTGTGTCTTTTCAGCTGTGGGCACACAACTCCACAATAAACTCCAGCTGGGGGTCATTTACAATATTTATTGTCATAGAAAATGGCTGTCCAGAAGCTCATAAAGTTAAACTTGATTCCTCAGCATTCTTTTTTTTCATTTTGGGGAGAAAGAGCTTGTCCTCTGATCCTTCCTCCAGTTTGTCATGTTGTCTTTGCATAGATGGACCCATGAAACTGACGTCCAAGGGGTTTGGAGACGGACACTGGCCAGGTGGCACAGGAACGTCCAGGTGATAGATGAAGGAGGGCGGGAAAAAGACTAATTGTTCTCATTACAGAACAAATAAAAATCAATACCTCTCAAAGTGAGAGGGAGGTGGCTGTGTTCTTGAAGGGCACTGTAGTTATTGCACAGGACTGGATTTGTCGGAATTACAAGCGGTGGCGAAGGCACAGGGGAACCGATCACATTTGAATGCTAATTCCGATAAAGGACAGTTAGATTAATAGATGTGGCTGTTCAGTGCTGGTCCTCCCACAATAAAAGCAGTGGGGGTGTTTTAGATTGGAGTTTTAAATGCAATTAAAAGAGAAAACATGCGGCAAAAAGGCAAGATATTTCCCCAATTTAAAGCAGGAAATTTCATTACCAGGGGAGCGTATTTAACACAGGCAATTACAAGGTTAATACATCTTCAACATTCCCCTTAAAGTCCCCCTATATTTGTTCAGGGATTCTGTTCCTGTATCTTAGTTTAATTGCCTATGGAGAAGGCCGGCTTGTCCCGAAACACGCACACACACTCACATGCAAAGGTTTCCGTCGTATTATTTCCCTGAAGGTTTTGACAAAGCCAAACTAAAGTCACTACCATTCCTATATGGACTTCTAACAGTGTGTGTGTGTGTGTGTGTGTGTGTGTGTGTGTGTGTGTGTGTGTGTGTGTGTGTGTGTGTGTGTGTGTGTGTGTGTGTGTGTGTGTCATTGCGTTTATACTATAGAATGTGATGGTAAGTGTCTGTTTCCACTCAAAGCAAGAGCAGCTGTACACACACTGTTTACGCACACATCATCATGTAGTGATCTTGTTTACCAACTTTTTAAAGAAGTTGTTCTGGCCACCTCCGTAGGTTGAAGGAACATTGCAAAAATGCACTTACAAAAGAGTTGAATGTTTTGACGGAGGCAGAGCTCATTACAAGATTGATCCAACCACGTAAGTAGGCGTCCACAAGTTGTCTCGAAAAAAAAAACGAGCAGAGATTCAAGATGCCAACTGGTTTGTAGTGTAACATGTCTGTGCCAATCTGCTCCGTGTCGTCTTCCCATCAGGTTGTTTTCCTCTGACTTAGCTTGTCTTACAGCCACAGAGGCACCACACTGTATGATAGAAATTCAACAGTGAAGCAAATTGGCAGAGCCACAGAGGGCGGATCGACAGCGAGAAGACAAGCTGGGAAGGAGGCGGAGAGCAGAGGAGGCAGTGTGAAAGATGGAGAGAAAGCGAGGTGGAGATGATGATGATGGAGGGAGAGAGAAACTGCGGTTTATATAACATCTCCAGGATGGTCTTTGGCATGCGTCAGGGGGGCTGAGCCATCAATCACTCCATCTGTGTAAAATCACGAGCTGACTCCAATATTGCTAAATATTTATACTGTCATACACACAGACACACAGACACACACATACACACGGGCGTACAGATGAAAAGAGCCATTCATTAGGGCCTTCTCAGGCCTGTCAGCCTGGAGATGGAGATTAGAGGAGCAACCTCCCACCATGCCTGCCTCTCCTCACCGAGCTCCTCAGCCCTATATATAGAGCCATCAGGACGATAAATATCTCCGGCGTGCCTGTGTTAGGTAAATACCCAGTCAATACGGAGGGAGGACGGGACACGAAGCTAAACAGACCTGTGTGTACTATTGTGAGTCACTCGACATGGAACAGTTGTGACTTGTCACACTGTACTCTGTACGGACGGCCGGGATCGGATTTGGATGGCAGCATGGGTTTTGGCGTTAACAAACAGGAGAGTAAACATTCTTTCAGCTCTGGGCCATCATCATCATCAGTGGGACGACACCAGGCAGCAGCTGCTTTGCTCCACATGTAAATGTGTCCCAACGGCTCTGTTTACTTCGCAGTGTCCTCAGGTGATGTCACATCAGTTGGATAAAGTATGGATCGTGGATCAGTCCACCAGAAGGGAAAGTCCCTGTTACCACTGTTTTATAACTAACATTACATTACCTTTCTGAGAATGAGAAGAATCATTTTATTTCAGGACGTGCTTCATCCATTTCCAGTCATTACGAACATTTGACATTTGAAATGCAACAGGACGATGTGTCCCTCTGTCAAAGAGTTCTGAGACAAAGGTCTGCTTGATCCTCCACCACACTGACTGGATTGGTATCTATTAAAAAAACAACTTGAGAATGAAATCTTCTCTGGGAGTCAGGACAGCCTAAGACCTTTTTGATATTCGAACTAAAAACTACGCTTCTTCTTCCACAGCATTCTTCTTCCTTTCTTTGTCTACAGTCTTTGTTTATCCTCTTTCCATCTCAACTCAGACTAATTTTTAAGAACTCTGAAGCAGCCATTCTCTTCTGATTATTCATTTTATCCACCGTGACGGACCTCTGATCACTGTAAGGGCCAGGCCTTGGCAACAAAAAGACATCAGCAACATCATCCGCAGGCTATAATTACAAGAACGGGGGAAATTTCATTTTGATTAGTGAAAAAACGCTTTTATTGTCAAACTTACATCCATAATTAATCATTAAATCATGGGAGAGTTAGTGAGAGGGACAGATAGGGAGGCCGAGAGAAAGGCAGATGGAGGGATGGATGGTGGGAGGGATGAATGTAGCAATAGAGGGAAAGGGGAAAAGGCATGTAATTATCTGCAGAAGTTCGACATCCCCAGTAAATCCACGGAGCCGTCTGACATGGCTAATTAAAGAAGCAATCAAAGGTCCACCTCCAGAGATTCTGAGAGAAAAAACGCGAGAGATGAAGAAGCAAACAGGCCAAAGAAGAATGCCTAATGGAGGAGAGGGGAGAGAAGGATCTTCGCTATTGTTTCATATGTCAAACTCCCCACTTGGATTATTGGATAAGGTTCTTACAGACTCCGTTTCATAGCAAAATAGCCAAGATTTACAACATGAGGGAAATTAGTTCATCTGGTAAGTCATTTTAAGTCCTCAGACGTGTTTCTAGGACACACTAACCGTGAGTGTAACCTGCAGTCATCAGGTGTTTCAAACCCTTCAGCATCACCACGCCCTCTTCCTGGCAGCCGTGCTGAGGTTTATCAGTCCCTCACCGTGTGAACGTGTCGCAACCGCCCACACGTTTGCTCTGTTTATCCACAGCCAACTCCAGGAATTCTCAGCATTGTGTGTTTTAAATGACTCTACTCTTACTTGCCCCTGTGATACAAAGCTCCCCCCACGTCTTGGGGAGTGACCTCCCTACATCCTGTATGAGCCACACCGACTCACCGGGCCGCCTGCTGGCACTTGGTCCTCCCCAGGAGGTGGGGCGCTCCCGACCGGAGGAACACTGTTGAACATTCTAAACCCACGTTGGAGTTCCTGAGTTGCCCAACTCATGCTGCTCATGTTTATTGTAGTTGTCATTCACAAACACATTTTTGACTGAATCCTCCTTGAATTCTACTCCCTTTCCACCCGTCAAATCTAATTCTACAAGCATCACATTGCTAGTAAGTCAAATGGATACTGTAACTACACTGAGCAGCATAGAGTAGAAATCTATTGAAAGATGAACGATGAAGAGGAGCGATGCAGGAGTTTTCCTCCTAAGTAGTTTTTTGTCTACACCTTTCACCTCCCTGTCCCATCCTCCACAGACCTGGGGGACCTGAACGAGACGGGTGTTAGTGTGGACTTGATTATAGTCACACTGGGTCACCCTTTGTCAGCAGGAAAAGAGCTGAGAGCAGGACACTGACCTGCACTGTGTGTGTGTGTGTGTGTGTTGTGTGTGTGTGTGTGTGTGTGTGTGTGTGTGTGTGTGTGTGTTATTAAACCAAACTTGATGTTATTAGTGGACCCATTGTCGCTCAGTAGAGTCCGACAGTCCCCAGCTTGTGTTTTTGCTTCGCTGTCGTCTGCTACATCAGGTGAATTACCAGCTCTGGAAAAAAGCCTGTGATCTTTCATTTTGCGAAGCAACTCAAAGCTGGTACGATGAAAGCTGTTGTGCCTATTAGTCATTAAAGAAAGTGAAGAAAGTGATGTTCACCACTTAAAAACCCTGTTTCTGGCTCTTTGTGCTTTCCAGTCTGACATAGTGGAGCAGTGGGAGTCTCCCTCTCTGAAAAACATTTTGAGATATACATAAGGCTTTAATCTGCACAACGCATACTGTGCCCTTTTTGTTTCCACACCTGCTCCACTAGTAAGATCCGTGGAAAAAAAGAACTTGCGGTGTCTGTTTGAGCCCTGCAGAGTTCTTGCCAAACCCAAACTCTTCTCTCTAGATTTTCCATGGGCTGGGTAAAGTAACATTAAACTTCAGTCTTCTTTTTGGAGTGTAGCTAGGAGCTAAAACGCAAGTTACTGTCAGGAAGGATTTACAGCAAGATGTAAAAAAGGTCCCTCCCGAACACATCGGAAAGTAAGTTTAATGCGGCTTCATCCGACAATAATATGTTGACATACTACTTGCAGATTATTTTTACTGCCCGATGTTTTCAGTATTGGCCTTGAAAGCCACTGTGTCCGTGTTCCAGCCCAGACGTGCTCGTGGTGTCAGTCCCTGCCCTCATTCTCTTCCGTTTACGTGTCCTTGGGGTGTGTGTTCATTGTGTCTCTATCTCTCTCGGCCCTGTCCACCTGCTGTCAATCTAGCTGCTGTATAATTGGTTGTTTTTTCGCTCGGCCGACCTGTCCCTCCCTGGTTTTTGATTCATGGCGTTTGTAAAGGTGATAGCAGCGTCTGTTCCTACCAGACAGAGTAGAGCCATCACTAGCCAGACCTCAGCTGACCTGCTAGTTTGTGCGCACTCACACATCCATCCAAATGCACTCCTGCTTCGGAAACACACGCAGCTTTTCCTGAGGTCTCATGGGAGATGAGAGAGAGGCGGGGAAGGTCACCATGTCCACCGTTTGTCCAAAGATCTTCAAACTAGTGAATAAACATACACATATGTCTCAATTTTGTTTGTGTTTTGTGTGTCAAACAGGAGCTGATCACGGGAGCTCAGTTCCCCTTTTGACGCAGGAGTAGCTTGACTACCAGACGTTCATACCAGAAGTTTCTTCTTTGTGTAATGTTTTTTGCATTATTTATGTATAATTTCATATTTAATTATAGTTTCCATTATTTTTTCTTGTGCATTATTTTGTTTTAAGTTTTTTTTTTTTTTTTTCCGTTTACACATTTTGTCTTGTCTTTGACTCTATGGAAAACTGAGAAGTTAGTTAAGAGCCATAGGGAGAGGTGTTTGTGTGTGTGTGTGTGTGGGGGGGGGGGGGGCAGTGCTGAGAATCAGAGAGAAAGATGAAGAGAAACGGTGAAGAGAAAGAGGGCCGGCATATGCCCCATATACGGTTCAAAATCACCTCATGTACATTGAAATACTGCAACACATACAGTAGATGTTGGGGGAGAAATTCTTTTTAAAAATGATTTCTTTCTAGAACCAGGAATTTGGCAAATTGTCAGCAGATTTTCAGTCATCCTCTAGTCTTTGAGCAATGTACATTCATCAGAAAAAAATAATGTTGTAAAAAAAGTATAAAATGTTGATATTTTTACTTATGAAATGTAACCTTTGTTGATAAAACGTAGTCTCACAATTAGCCGACAGCCAGCATAGCATCTTGTAGAGTACAGTGCAGAAGCCTGTCTATATACAAAAATGCAAATATGCAAGTAAAATTACACACAACCCATTGTGCTGTGTCAGTTAAACACACTGTTAATTGAAATCCACAGATACACATCACTACAAATCCTGTATATGTACATTCAAACAGACCGCCCCCACTGACCTGGATACACACTTTACTGATCCTTCATCTACTACCAGTGTCACCTTCAGAAGCCTCCCAGCGGTGACACACACACACTCCACCCACAAATAACAGCCAGATGTGTGTCAGGGTCTCATCATGCTCAGTTTACGGCAGAGGCTTCATATCAGGAATTGAAGGGTAATCAGCTGATAAAGGGATCGTAAAAGGGTTTTGTGCCGTTGTTAAGCACTGATCGTCAGCACTGGCTCTTTCATGGTCCTGCCAGTGACCTTGTAATTGATTTGGCGTGGCATGTTTTTGTCCTCATACGGTTTGAGATATAATTGACTTTCTTTACTGTTGTGCCCCTTCGAGTTTAATTCTTTCTGTATCTTTGTGTGTGTGTGTGTGTGTGAGGCAAGTCAGCTTCCATTTGCAGTGAGCTGACCTGTGCTGCAGCTATTGTAATTGATTGTGTGTGTGCTAGTGTCTTGGCGTTAAGGTTAATTTCTCTAACTGCTGGTAAGTGCTGTCTGACCGCTCCCCTGGCGGCCTCTCTGAGCTAAAGTAATGCCACTTAGAGGCCCCAGGTCCCCGCCACCGTCCAGCTCATTGATCCGATGATCAATAATTGCATCTGCGGCGTACACTGACCTGACGGGTAGCACACTAACTGCTGTAGCACACAGAGTCACACTGCACAAATCCTAAGAAGAGTGGAGTAAAGGGGATCACCTGAGGGGTCTTTAAAGGGCTTCCAGAGGAGTCCTTGGCAAAATCAGATTGAGTTTAATTTCATTTCATCCACTACAGGTGGAGATTATAGAACAGGTCTCACACGTAGAAAATAATACGTGGTGATTAAGAAAAAGTTGGACCAGACGATGTAAACCATAAGTGCAACTATAACTTTTTACTACAACAGTCGCACAAGATACAGCCACTTAGATACAGAAAAAGGAACGAACCGTCCACTGCCAAATAACTGTTTTGTACCATTTAGTGCTGAATACTACAGTCATCAGCAGGCCGGTGTGTTGGCTGGTATCACAGCTTTTGTGATCCCATCACCAGATGGTTGTCCACAACTTACCCTTTTCTTGGAGCCAGTCCTCCAGAAAAAAGGTGTTAAATGAGTAAACAACCTATGCTGACAGACGCCATCAAGGACCTGCAGTGATTAAACCAGATCGGAGCTACCGACAGGTGAGGCAGTGTGAGGAGATGGTGGTGGACGAGAACACAAAACATCAAACTTTGGCACAGGGAACTGCCGTTTACCACCTGCAGGAGCTGCGGGCTCTGTGGAGGGACAGGTTTGAGTTTTGAAGCAAACATTGAGAGACGTGTTTACCAGGAACGGGCATGTTTCTGCTTAAACTTAAACACAATGTCACTAAAGCATCGGCACACAATAAAAGATACTTTGAATACGGAGGCGTAACAGAGAGGAAACAGGATATGAAACTATACTTGTCATCCCTTCGTTGTAAAACACATGAGAATCCGTTTATAATCAGCAGTGAAACATGGTTTATCATCTCTTCTTACTTGTGTTATTACTCTCACTGAGTGTCCTGAAACGATTGCGTCATGGTAAATGAAATCTCAACCTCGCTGCATCTTTGTCTTCCTCCTGTTTTATTCCTCTCAGGGAGCCTCCATCTTGTTTCACATCTCAGTCAATAAAGCCGACTGCCTCGCTGTCCTCTCATCCACGCTCCTACTTCCTGTTAAAGGAATCATTCAGTCAGAACACTTGAAACACATATTAAACAGGCATCAACCTCTCGCCGGTGGCCAAATCACGCTGTTCAAATGTTGTTCTTCCACTAGGAGCGCAGGACAACTGAAGAGATGGGATCTGCAACATTAACTTGATGCACGGCTGGCAGCGACTGAGTGACACTCCATAAAACCTCAGCTGGCTGCAACTGGGACCCGCCAACAGCACCCCATGGCTAATGTGACACACTCCCACTGCTCAACACACATGCCAATAGCACAAACAGATGCTTCACAGCACTTCCTGTATAGATACACACCACTAATACCAGTGTGTAACATTCCACCTGCAAGCATACATGTCAGATTCACACACACACGGATTTAACACACGTGAACTGTGATTTACAGAGTTGAACCTACAATAACACACACACACACATCGTCCTCTGCAGCCAACCTGTCCGCTTACAGCAGTTAGCAGCGGGCCCCCGTAGCGCCGTTGTAAATTGTTAACCTCCGCTGTTCAAAATGCCATTTTCCTCTGACTCCCTCCATCCAAACACTCACAAACACACTTTACTTGAAATATGAGCCGTGGTCTGATTTCTTGTTGTAGGCCAACCGCTGGACCACAGTCATCGCTCACCATCAGCTGGTAGATAGGTTGCAACACAAAGAAAGTAGAAAGTAGTAGTACAAACCTGAGAGGAGCAGTGAAAACTGCCTTTATTCACGTGAGAAATCCTTTTCATTCTGTTCGTGTTGTCAGTTTGTATCATCCAGTATCACAGATCACAACAACAGAAGCACTCGGGGGAGCTCCAGACCTCCACCCAGCAGCTCATTTCCACCCATGTTTATCATGTTTACCACCCAACAATTAGAAACCTTGTTGCACAAATCATGCACTCTGAGAGCTTTTTGTTATTTTTGCTCTTTATTTTCTTTTAACCCCCCTACAGCCAAACACGCTAACCACTGCGCCACAGGGACAGTCTGCTGCTGATACTGTGGAGTTCTAAACATATATGCAGGAAAATCATTCCAGCATCCAGATGGTTCCAGAACTCTACCAGCATTTAATCATCTGTTTCTTGTCCCATTATCAGCATTTCTTGAACATTTCATGAAAATCTGTTCATTATTTTTCAAATGATTTGGTTAACAGACAGACAGACAAACAAACATAGCCTCCTTGGCGGAGGTAATAATTCATCTGGCTGTGCACTCGTCCGTCTGTACAGTCTGACACCTTCTGTTCGGTCCTCAGACCATTTCGCGTTTTCACATGCGTCTCTTCCGTCTGTTCTTCCAAATACACCTTACAGGTTTAAACGAGTGTGTGTTTTCATCACTTTCGGGATCCTCGCAAAGGATTATTCAGGCTTTATCCTGAACTGCCGGAGGAAATCTGAAGTCAGAGCTCAACGCCAACAAGTGGGCATGACGGTTGAAGAAGAAGTGAACTTTGAGATGATCAGTCAGTTTGACGCTGACGTGACCTTGAAACAACTGTTCACCTGTGGACAGCCAGGTGTATCCACGCTGGTTTGAGCAGCTGGCTGTCACGTCCTACCTGTCCTGTAGAGTGAGAGTCCACGCGAGGACACACACTGGTAGAGTGATCTTGTCCCTTGCTTTGAGGCAGAGAAAAGTGAAAAGTGTATTTTTAAAGCGGTTTGTTTCGAGCTCAAACAACGGGTTGTTGACTACAAACTTCCAAGTGAAACCAAAAACATTGCAAATGAGGGTCAACACACTCGCCCGGCGGTAATAATGTGTTTTTCCAGTATTCGGGTGTGAGTTCATCTCCTCTCAGGAGCTCCGTCCCCTCTTCACTCTCTCAAATTCCCATTTTTCTACACAGATTAGCCTACAAGTGTCTGGGCCCGCGCGCGATGTTAAAACGGTGGCATTTCTAACACTTTTCCTATCACCCTGGAAACACCATGGCAACCTGTGATCTGAGAGGCCACGCTGTGGCTCAATTAGCACCGGCCCTTATCTCGCTACAGTCTTCCGCCAGCCAAATATCTCCACCTTCTGTCGGCTGTCATCTTTGAAGTGACACAAATATGTGACGTGTTACGTCACCTTTTATATCAGCGTCTCGAAGTTCTTTCTGTCTCAGTGACGGATGAAGAGACCAACAAACATTACACAACGTTACAGTGATCGCGTTGCTTATTTTAGTGCTTTTACATTTGATCGTGGCCATCTTACCACATCATTTGGTCTGTCATTCCTGCTGCTACAGTGTGTTATCCTTCTTCTTTGCTCGTATTATTCATGCAGTGACCACAGTCACGCTGTAAAGCGCATTGAAGGCTTTCTACTCATGCTGGATTACGTTTTCCATTTTTTCGCGGTCTAGGAAATAAAGCGAATGTTATTTGAATCGAATGTGTCGAGTGAAAGCACCAACGTGACACCAAACGGGTGATATCTAACCGGTGTCTTTGTGCCCTTCAGGTATTGTTTCCAAGTCTTTCGAGTGTCGTCTGAGGGGACAGGGGGGCGACGTTTGTGGAATCCGAGTCCGTGGACTCCCCCCGTGCTGAGGAAGGGCGCGTCGGAGACACCTGAACATGACGGGCCCATCCAGCAAGTGATCATCATCCAAGGATACCGGCGAAGGAGAGGTGGCCAGTCGACCAGGCTCTGGAGGAGTCGGCTGCTGCCACCCTGCAGACGCTGGCCATGGGGGCCGGTCAAGTGGCGGAGGTGCTCCACATCACCGAGGACGGGGCAGGTGATCGCTGTCGGGCAGAGAAGTGGCATCGGCAGGGGCCCACCTGGCTGGCGCAGCACCCAGTACGTTGTGCTGGAGTCGGGGTGAGGTCAGGGATGGAAGAGGAGACGGGGGGCGCTTGAGGCGGCGAGACACGGTCACATTGTCTCTGAGTCGTCCACAGCGTTGGACGCCCTGCTCAGCGCTGTGAGTGAAATGGGCCATCAGGAGGAGATGCAAGGAGAGCGACGTCAGTCCACGAGCAGCTGGCCCCTGAGATGGGGGGCGGGGGCGGAGCAAGGAGTGAAGTCCAGCCTGTGGTCAAACAGGAGGCACGAGGCCCAGGTGCAGGTCATCCATGAGTCCGGGGCAGGAGGACATGCAGGAAGTGCTTCAGCTCGCAGCCTCTCAGATGATGAAGGAGGGTTTAACCCAGGTCATCGTCAACGATGAGGGCACCCCACTATATTGTCACCGAGCTGGACAACTGCACCTTGCAGGTGGAGGCTGCGGCAGGAGACAGAGGAGCTCAGCAGGCTGAGCAGCAGCAGCCTGGAGAGGAGATGGTGGTCTACCTGGATGGAGCGCCTCACAACATCGTCCTAGAGGGGGTAGTGGGACGGAAAGACAAAAGGAGTGGTTGTCTTTGTCCTCCCTAGTTTGGGTTGAATTCTCTTTGTTTGTTAGTTTGAATCTGGGGCTGAACTCAGGTTACGTTAGTGGGGCAGTGACGGTGCTAAATGAGGTAATTAGCAAATCTAACAACCTCCACGACGACATGAACCCCTTCATGAATAGGAAATGAATAAACTCACTCCTCAAATGTGTATTATAATATGCTGAGAGTATAACAGGGAAGAATAGAGTAAAATGCGTTTGTTTTCTCTGATATCTTTTTTTTTTTTTTTTTCAGTTTTAGTTTTCGTTCTCTTCCAAGTGTCCCATGACACCGCGGCTTATGAACATTTCTCTGCTTTCTAGTTATCTCCTTCCATTCGTGGTGGTAATACGTGTATAATTAGGCATAAGGTCGTATTTCTGAATCGAGCGGGTTTTAAGAGCAGTAAATAAAACAATCTTGGCCGATTGTAAGCTCGACTCTCATCAATGCGATCTCCTTTCTGACAATAAAGATTTTTATCCTCTTCTCGTTTCCATTGGTCTTCTGACACCTTCGACAGGATGTGGGCGTTGGTTACGACGTCGTGTGCATCAGTCCTAAGTGCACAGTACATTGGCTTCACACAGGCGACATGAATGCACATACGTGCGTCAGCTGATGACTGCCATCCAGCTTTCTGATCACTAACACAGTCATTATCATCACCATTATCATTATCGCCATCATGATCGCCATCACTCTAATCGTCATCCCGTCTCCCTCCCCCCATCAGGCCCCATTCTGGTCATTGCGTATAACACACTCGTGCTCTCCTTTTCCCTGCAGTATTCAGCACTGGAGGGAGAATCAATATTCATTTAGCGCCCCTACACAGGCCCACTTTCTGATGGAGTGTGAGTGGGAGAGCAGTGTGACGGCTGCAAACGCGACGGCCAGCCGCTGAAAGTAGAAAGAGAAAGCACTCATACACCACGAGGACATCAAAAAGATCATCCCTTTAACACATACCCGCACACACACGGCGCACACGGAGCGAGAAGGGTGGGCTGACAGAGAAAGTGGTGGACGAGTGGGCAGGAGAAATGAGAGGATTACAGATGGATGTTGAGAGAGGTGAGGCCAGAGAGAAGTGGAAGAGCAGTGGAATCCACAGCCGAGCAGAGAGACGGCAGCCTGTAATTTCACATAAACACCTGTCTGCCTTTCAGCCCGTCTTTGTCTCCTCTTCTCAGCCTCATGTTGCATTTATACACTCACACTTTCTTTTCATGCCTTTTTCCCCTCTCTCGCATTCAGCGAAGATACCCACATTTAACTGAGGTCACAAGCTTTGTGTGAGCAATCATGCGTTCCTCCAAAGTTTGTTAACACCTACCCAGTGGAGAAGATGTAACATCTGAACCCTTTCACCGTTTACACGACTAAACAGATTAGATTCCACATTTATATTAACGGAAGGGACAGCGGAGCACAGGGGCTCCTGGTGCTGGTGGGGACAGATGGCACAGCCGTTAGCACTGTTGTCTCACAGCAAGAAGGTCCCTGATTCAGTGTGTGTGTGGGTTCTCTCTGGGTACTCCTTGAAATTCAAACTTGGAACCGCTGATTTCTGGACGACCCACTGAGAATGTTGAATGTTATTCTGTGTGTTGCATAATACGTCCACATCTTTTGACCTGTTTTTATTTATTTCACCTACCACTTGGGGTCAGACTCCAGGGGGGGGGTCGGGCATGTGCTGCTATTTAAATACAAAAAGTACAAATTAAAATGATTCAATGTGAACGTTACTACATGGAATGCAGTCATTTAAAATTGTTTCAACAAGATCCAACATACAGTTTTGGACATCTGAGACAGGCATCACAAACTCAGACTCAGACATGTGATGAAAGTAAAAGTCATTGGACAATATGAAAATCAATTTGTCCTGACTAGGAATTTCTGCACATTATGTCTGTCTGAGTGAGTGTTTACTGTGCATCTCCACCCTCCCAGTGTGTATCTCCCTAATCAGGCCTGAATGTCTCATTATCTACTGCCAGCAGGCCACTCGAGCAACATGGAAGAAGGAGGAATTAGCAGCTGTCACCCAGTGATGAGTTAATTTCCTGACAGGTCTCTGCTCCGGAGAGTTCTGCTGCAGACGACCAGACAGCTGATGGAAACCTGCCGCTGAAGTTAATTGGAGAGCCGGAAAAGGGCAGAAGGAGGAGAGGAGGGTGTGTGTGTGTGTGTGTGAGCTGATGTCATGAATGGAGAGATGAAGGTGAAGAAATGTTGATGCATTCAGTGAGAGGAACTTATTTTTCATTTTGTAATGTATCCATTCTGAGCTGTATTCCCCTTTGTCAGTACTGAGGACGTGACTGAGACGTACGTTTACTCAGGTACTTGTTACATAATAACCATGAGTCGCATATGATTATGAACATTTTAATTCCCTCCCATCTGTTCATGAGCAGCATACTGACATTTAACAAAGTGGTCACACATGCTATTACACAGACTTTCTTTACAGAAAGACACAATGTAAGTTATTACACCTGTGTGGTTACTGTATTATCATCTGTTTAAATATGAGAAGCCAGTTTTTTGGTGTTGGAAATATATTACACAAACACATCTATATCAAATAATTTATCAAAATGTGTAAAAGTACTAAGGAACCTATTTGACTACATTCAAAACCAAATTGATCAAAAGGATGAGTCTGTGTAAGAGTCATCAACCACCTTTGAATGTAAAAGTTTCATTTATATTCTATGTTCACCATGACGACTAAAAGATAAAAGTATATAGATACATGACATATTCACTCTGGGCTGCATATCTGAGTTGTTGGAGGCTGGAAGGAACAGTGGTGTGTGTACACCACTCACTGCCCTCAGTGATACACACACACACACACACACACCCACAATGGGTAAGAGAAACACCAACTTGTTCTCACTCCCAGGGGCAACGCTCATCACTCTCCCAGGGGACGTCTGAAAGGGACAGGAGAGAGGATGGAGTCTCTCTTCCCCTGTTTCTCTGAGTATGATAAATATAGCAATTCTGTTTAGTCGCCATCTATAGAAAACATATCAGCCTGGGGATCATTTCCTTAATGTCTGCGCTATTAGTTTTTGGCTTCCCTTTGGCAGTATTAGCATGCCAGCTGATACACACTCGGCTTGTGTGTGTGTGTGTGTGTGTGTGTGTGTGTGTGTGTGTTGTGTGTGTGTGTGTGTGTGTGTGTGTGTGTGTGTGGTGTGTGTGTCCTCGGGGCTCCAGGTCCAGTTCCATTAACTCTCTTAGCTTGTTTATTTCCTGTCTGTCCCTCCCGTACACGTGCTTGGATGGTGGCGTCGAGGTGGTGTACATACGTCCGTGCAAACACTGAGAGGCCCTTGTGCAGCATCCACAGTGATGTTTTAGTCATTTCTGTTCCTGTAAATCGATAGCTGTTTGAGGGCAGAGCTGGAGCGCAGGGGAAGCCACAGTTCAGTTACGGTTCATCTCTTCCGTGGGAGTTATTATAGAGAAAGCAGGGTGGGGAGGGGGAGGGGGGGGAGGGGGGGCCCTGCATGGCTCTTCTCCCTTTCTCTTACTTTTCCTATGTTTCCCTGCATTTGTGTCTTTGATCATGTTAATCCCTGCCTTGCGCCCACCCCCCCCTGGTCTGCCTACCATAGACTCACTGCCACACACACCTCAGGCGGCTGACAGACATTGACAGCCCACTCTATCCCACACACTCACACCCCCACCAAAATGGCAAGCATTCTCCATTCCTCCATAGAGAGGCTTACCCCGACCTGACAAAAAAAAAGCAGAACGTGAAGCAGCAGACAGGCAGACGGTCCCACTGACAGTCAGCAGCACGTCAGTAAGGAGAGGCAGTGGACTGAAGAGGGATCTGATGAGCTCAGTATGATGAGACAGCAACATTTTAACCTTGAACCAGCAACAACTCGAAGTGAGTTTTAATTAGCCACGCCACACAAAAAAGAAGTGGGAGCTCCAGGAGAGGGAAAGTAAAGAATAAGGCAAAGAACGGATCAGTGGGAGTCCTGTTCCCTCTGCCACTTTTCACTTTCTCAGCACCAGGAATCAGAAACTTTAAACTGAACTGAAATCCACTTTGTGGCTCTAATATACTGTAATATTTCTTCAAGGGGACAAAGTGTTTTAACCCACCTTTGTGAACAAAAACGAATTCACTCCACAGAGTGCTGCGGACGTGGAGTTTACGCTGAGGAGTTCCGCAGGCTCCCGTACGCCAACACGCCACTCTGTTTAAATAGCAGCTCCTCACTGTCAGCCAGCGATAACACCTTTCTACGTAGCTGCTGCAGCCATCTGCTTCATGTCAGCACTGCCGTGTAGGGTTAATGCTGTTGGTATATTCATTTTAGCAAAACAAACAGATGAGGGCAATCTTTCAAAGGTATGATCCAATTTATTTATCAAAGACAAATGTATATCAAGATCAAGTGAAATTTGAATGTGTTTTAAAAAAAAAAAAAAAAAACCTCAGGAGCCAACTGGAGGAGCGAAATGACAACAGATGCCAAATCTCAGGACAAAATGCAACAAATATAAATGAAGGCTGAAACAAAGCTGTTCATGGGAACATTTACTAGATCAAGAGGTCGGCGTGAAGAAGTGAATTGACACATTGGAGTGCATTAGTGAAAGGATCATCATTATTAATTTGACTTGATGCATCTCTTACTTATTAATTATTAACGATAATGGATGGCAGATTTGTTAATCGATAAAAATGTGTTCTCTCATGGCAACATCCCATGTGACCTGCCCTAAACACCTCGTCAGAGAGCCTTTTTAATGAGCAACTTGTTTTCAGCTAAGTAACAAACTTTTTGTTTCACGTAGTTCTAAAAACACTTTCAGTTCATTCATCTCATGAGCAGCTTTATCACCTAACTGTGATGAGGTTAAACTGCAATAAGTCTGTCCCCATTTGAGGCCCCCACAAAATGTATTCACACTTTATTTTATACTCTGGACTTATTCGGTGAGAATGATTAAAATTCAACTGGGTTTTTGCGGATATGGAAAGTATTTCTCTGAAACTATGGTCACTATGCTAATACAGAACTGATAGCAGACAACAACAACAACCTGTGTTTTGCCCCTGAAAGACGTGACTGACTGTCCTGTGCTGACCTAACCTCAGCTGGTCAAACCCAAAGTCCAATGTGTCCGTGAACCTGTGGCTGCTCATTTTACAGATCTTTGAACTTTCCCCATCAGACAAATGCTGCAGCCCATCTTACTTCATTCAGGATTCTCACGTTCATACTCACATTCTTCACCTTGCATGTACTCTATTGTATGTATGTATGTATGTATGTATGTATGTACTCCATGCATCACATGAAAATACGTCCAAGTTTGACTTTGCAGCCCCATGTTCCGTCCAGTATTTCTGTCTCTTTCCCCTTTATGTTCACTGAGGGTGATCTCATTTCGCTGGACTGAGTTTTGGTGTCATTGATATTTGATTCGATGTAATTCCACTCCGACTGGCAGCGAGAGGCAGCA
>NW_027614313.1:0-27766 GCF_965212315.1 Lampetra planeri | reverse complement strand
CTTTTTCTTTTTTTTTACTTATTGTAGGAAAGTAAGAGACACAAAGTGAAAAAACAACATCCCAGATAATTAAAATCTGTTAATTAACTCTTTCTAGACTATTTAAATTAAACACGAAATTTCAAACTGACAAAATCACAACTGTCCCTCATGGGGAAATACAAGTGCTGTGGGATTGTACCTGCTCACTTAATTTTATGCGTCTACATCTGTGTCAATTTCCTATGAAGCGTTGGAGATGATCTGTCATTGCTCACCTGCTCTTTCCACTTTTACCTCACGAGCTGCTTCATTACTCTCATTTTCATTTGCTTTTGTCTTTGCATCTGGGAAATTAACAAATGTCTTCACTGGCAGAGGACGAGGAGGTATGAGGTCTGTGAACCACACCGACAATATCACCAGGATGATGACATGATTCGTATTGTGAAATTCCCTGAATAAATTATGATGCCCACTCTTTCTTTCATCTGGTTATGAGCACAGTTTCTGGTATTTGCCATGGGTACTTTATGATGTGAAATTCCCAGAAGTAGTCTATATTAAGTGTGTTTCTATAAAGCTTATGCCAGAATTGATTTAACTCCTTATAAGTGCTGCTGACGACGCTCTACAAGCTTATATTCAGGATTTGTTACATATCAATAACTAACAAGGAGCCTCTTTAAAACAAAGTTCAACAGATAAACTGTAAATAACCATGATCACAGAGTCAAGAGGCAACAAATATCCTGCTTCTCCATATGTTACTTATTTTTAAACATGAAAAATAACCCTTAATGTCATTGACTTATGATTATTGTCCCGATTTTGAGCGAACTAATGATTATAACATCAGATTATTTGCATGATCTGGTTATTTTATTTTCATATTTATATATCAAGTGTTTTTGAATTATTTATATTTAAGGCTAATGATAACAAATGATAACGAGTTTTTCTATGTTTGGAACTTTATTGTCAAGGGTTTGCTCAGCACAACCTGTGTATTGTTTTTGCTGTGTCACCTAGTTGTAAAAAAACATGACACATAAAGCAATATTTAAAAACATAAATCTGGCTTCATATTTTAGAGACGAAATAACAGACTTCAAATGCACAAAATACTATAACATCAAACACATACGCCCCCCGTCATAGGTGAGAGGGGGATTTATCTGCAGAGGGACTTCGCTCTCTCAGTCTGACTGCTGCTGAGCAATATTGATTCCAGGTCAACAGAATTTCACCCAAGTGCCACGTCACTGGCATGGGGACATCAGAGGCTCAGGGAAGGGTTGACCTGCATTGACCACCCCAGTTGCTTTCCTGTGAGTCGCGGGCACAGACGACAAACACCTGACGAAATCGTGAGATACCGGGCTCGCTTTGAAGTTGGAGATAAAGACCTTTGCATGGGCATGTTTTTTGCACCACGGTGATAAATTATTGTCTCACCACGGCAGCAAAGGAGGTGAAACCGCGGTGCTTCCGGCTGCTGCGACAACAAATCTCAGTTGAATATAGTTGTTGTAAACATTGTAAATGTTAGTGGAATTCTTTGCCCATAAAGTGTTTAGAGTTCAGTGCTTTATCTCAAACGTTATGATCCCTCTCAAAGAATTTGCCCTTCAGTGGCCAATTGTCAGTTTACAAGCCCATTTGACAGGCAACTCCTGGTTGATCTTTTACACCTGAAGCCTACAAACAAGCCATGCCATCTGCACAAGCCACTCACGTTGGTGGTTTGTGAGCGTTCTGCATCAGTGGCTCGCCATTGAAGTCAATGGTCTACCATTGAAGTTGCTGGTGTACCGCAGTGGTGATGGCGCTACCTTTTGTGTCTGTGCTGGTACATGTACGCCGTCTCCCAGGCCCTATTGTGCATAAGAACGCAAGAGGTGTAGTGAGTGTTTTTGCTGTCTCCTCCCTGGGAATTCCCCCTCCGTTCCAGGCTCCAACAGCCTGTTGGAGCCGCAGCTGTACATATGCGTGTGTTCACATTTCAGTGCGCGTGTAGGCATGGCGTTAATGTACGAATGCATGTGTGAGTGTCTCTCTTCCCTCATTCCCAGGGTTCTGCGGAGTTAAACCCTCTTAAATGTCCCCCTGGCTTTTGTCCTCACGTTTCAGCTGAATTTCCCCGCATTCATCCCACCATTCAGCCTCTGTGTGTTCGAGCGCTCAGGAATGCACTGGGTTTGACAGGCGCCTGAACAGTGTGTATGTGTGTATGTACATGTACATGCGTGCAAATGAGCATACAACAAAAAGAAGAAAAAAAGGGTTTGGAAAGGGGAGTGGATTCACCCCTCACTGCACCCCTCCCCACCATCACCACCACCACCACACACACACGCACACACACACACACGCACACACACACACACCCTCTGCCACCTCCTTTCATTGTAGAGGTGCTCTGCTGGATTCGGAAACGTACAATCACCTTTGCTCACCCTTGCTTTTCACCTTTATGTACACGCACACACAGTCAACACCTACACACATTTCAAGTACGTATGTACTCGCACTCAAAGAGCTGTGCACCCACTCACCCTGACACCCACACAACCACCCACACACTCACGTGCACGGCCAAATAGCGTTCACGCTTTAGCTCCCCCCCAATCCCCTCCCCACCACCCACCACTGAGTGAGCACA
The DNA here is from genome assembly GCF_965212315.1 of Lampetra planeri. Lineage (NCBI taxonomy): Eukaryota > Metazoa > Chordata > Hyperoartia > Petromyzontiformes > Petromyzontidae > Lampetra > Lampetra planeri. Next base: position 25,122 of record NW_027614313.1, on the reverse strand, counting down.
CAGACACACACGTTTCACACAAAGTGCCGGGCATGCGCCTGATCTGGTTTCCTCTTTGCTTTGTGAGCGACCCGCAGTGATAAAATAAACACAAATATGTGATAATCACATTCCAGACATTTTTCTCCTGCCGGTGGGAAGTTTCAACTGGTTTTCTGCAAGTGTTAGTTTGACTCTCTCACTGTGTGTGTGTGTGTGTGTGTGTGTGTGTGTGTGTGTGTGTGTGTGTGCCTGTGTGTGTGTGTGTGTGTGTGTGTGTGTGTGTGTGTGTGTGTGTGTGTGTGTGTGTGCCTGTGTGCAACCCCCGGAGAAGAGAGAAAAAAGGAGAAAGAAAATGAGAGAGAGGGAACAAAGAGATCTGGGGCGAAGTTTCACACATTCCTTGGACTTGCCAATATCCTACCAGTACACTCCATTGCAGCTCTTCACACATGGATACACACACACACACACACACACACACACACACACACACACACACACACACACACTTCAAGGATGGGCCATATTTGAATAAAATCTTCACATTTTTGCAACTCTGGCATAATTGTAAAAAAGAAATAACAATTCAGAACTCTGCTTTCAAATACTGTCATGCAACATTTAGATTAAACAAACACTACGACATCATCAAAGTGGGAAAAAATTAAAAACAGCACACTGACAAACTAAAAAGCTGAATGAGGTGTGAGAGTGAAAACACCACAGGCTTTTTAAATACTATGAATTTGAAGAGAAGAAAAACATCCTACCTTGGGTTATTAGTGATTCACAGTGTGTTTGGCAGAAAAGGAGACGGAGGCAGTGAGAAAAGAAGAAGCTGAAAACAGGAGAAGGTGGTGTTAAGAGAGCAGATGTAGATGGGACCTACCTGAGCACATGGCCCGCATGGCATGCACACTTCCTCAGTCAACACGCTTTGTTTCTCCTCCTGTCTGCTGCATGCCTCTCCATCTGTCTGTCTCTCAACGTCTCTTCTTGTCCCCCCCTCTCTCTTTCGCTCTCTCTCGCTCTCTCTCTTGCTCTCTTTCTCTCTTTCTCCAGCTCTACAGGCTTTCTACTCTCAATGTGCACTCTTTAAACTTCTCTGCTTTTCCTGGAAAGAAAAGAAAACAACAGCTCGTTTGGCACCTCGCTCCTCTTCTCGAGCTCTAGTGTTCAATAAAGTTCTGCCTCTTTATGCAAGTGAGAGTGATCCATGAAGGCAGTCTTAAACTCCAATGCCTCTCTCCTCCCCCACGCTGAATTGTGTGTGTGTGTGTGTGTGTGTGTGTATTGTGTATTTATATGTTTCCTATACATGTTTTCAAATTCTGTCCTCAGTTTCTCTCACAAATACACACACACACACATTTCTTATTTGGTGAATCAAAGAATTACAGCTTTGTGTCACTATTCTTCTGCCATTCAGCCTATCTGTGAGCTGTAATATGTACACACACATATACTGGTTTATGTTGAGGATGAATGATATAAGGAAGAATAATATAAGAAGGGAGAGACAAAGAATTGCAAAGATATGAATTATCTGTAATATAATGCAGTTATGAAACATACCATTGTACAAATTACATTTATTTCCACTTTTTTTTTATTTGCATTTGTTAAATCCAGTCCAGGTCTGCCTAGAGCAGCGTGCATGGATTTATCCAATGTCTACCAAGCTGTCTCTCAGAAATGACTGTTCCTATAAGATTACAATTGATAGTGAGTCCAGAGCATCCCAGCTGAAATGTACGTCCTCTTACACATGTAGACTAAAGCTCATACAAGAAGAGTCTCAGAAGCAGAAACTGCCGCTGGCCAACATGCAAGATTATAAAAGAAATAAAGGAATTGATGATGTCACTAACCATTATCCTGAAATGTGAAAGTGTTGGTACATTTTTAAAGAAGGAATTAACTAAAACTTTTGTCACTTGCCTGCATTAACACATCACTTGTGCCTATCTTGGGATGACTTGGACCTTTGATAAAAGAATACATGGAAAGAAATTCATGGCAACAATACAGTAGCTTCCCCAACTCTGACGTAATGTGGGAACTACGACGTAGTCCAATGTCTCATGAGATGAAACCAAAGCAGAGACATAGAATAGCGTTTTATGGGTGTAAAACAACAGCATGGTCAAAGTAAGTAATCACCCCCTGGAGAACAGTTGTGTCTGTTTGATTTCTGCTGAGTGAGACCATTTCAGTATCTGATTAAACTATCTGTAGATATTTTGACACAGGTGAATGCCAGTTTGGTGAACGTTACTGCAGAGTTGGAGCAGGATGAGTGGAAGTCGTCGTAAATAAGAAACACATCTATTTGCATTGTTCAGAAGGTCATCTGTAAACTGTAGCAGTTGTGAGCAGTGGAAAAGATGTTTGTGCTGATGTATCAGAGTCCTGTGGCTCGCACATTATTGGCTGCTCAGGTTTAAAAAAAAACTAATTGTACACCACATCCATGTATCAACGGTAAAAACAAGTGGGAACAGGAACAACATCCTAAGTAGACTGATTACGAATGTTTTCTTCTTGTCATGAAAGGACGGTGGCCTTGTGAACAGCCATTCATCTTTAAGCGCCATCTCACATCACGTCTGCTTTGGCTGTGCTTCTTTGAGTCGGTAGAGGCTGTAGGCACTGATCAAGTGATGTTTGTTCACAAAATCAGGTACCCCTGAACTACAAAGTACTTGGCTTTGTCGTATGTGGTGGAATATTGTTTTAGGTATCCACATGTTCATGAAATTAAATTTCTGTTATTTAGTGTAGGAACATAATCTTCAGGGGTGTTATAGCGAGAATACAGCAATTCCAGATCATTTTGAGTGCCAGTTATGCAATGAAAGCTACTAATCCTTTGTATCCTGCTCTGAGACAGTATTCTCATATATACTTATACACACACGCACGCATCAAGTCGGAAACTTTGAAGTATTTCATCATAATTTCTATGTTCTCTAAAGAGTGAATGACAGCTTGAATTGCCTTGAAACTATGTCTTCAGAGACCTTTTTTAGCAGTTCATGCAACCAAATGTACTTATTTCCCTTCTCATTCTATTTGAACCTGCTCGAGGATTCTGAAGATGGGATGTTCTCGGATCTATCAGCTATCAGTTTTCCGCGTTCTGGATGCAGAGAAAAGATAGCACGCGCTTGTGTGGATGTTGCAAACAGAAATTCCAAACATGGTTTAGAAGGGCAGCGGCAACCCCAACACGGCTCCTGGGGCTGCGACAGGTGATGGATGTTACTCATAATCTGCCGCTGTCTTTTCCATTGGCTTTCTAAATATTATTTACCAGAGCCTCTATAACATTTGGTAAAAAGGAGTGGATGGGATGGGATTTGTGTGTGGAAATGTAAATGATTTGATTCATTTAAAGCAATTGTAATTTCTCAACAGTGCAGTGTAATTCCACTTGTCAGTCAGTGTGGTCTCAATGAGACCTCAGACAAGAAGGCGAGAACTGACAGGTTTAGTTGCTTCGTAATGTGATTTACACAACGAGAGATGCTGCCTCCTGCTTGAGCCAACACCTGCATGCGACAAACAGAGAGTGATTTCATCTGGCTCGCTGCTTTTGTCCGGTAGCTCAGAAACTCTTTAGGACCGGTCTTTCCACTGAATGACTATCCTGCTTGCCCACCTCCTCTTTGCATCTGCCCTTCGTCCCTCAGCCAGCCTAGTGTACGGGTGTGTGTCTGTGTGTGGGAGTATGAGGGTGAAGGAGGACCACTCTGCGTGGGCTGAACAGTGCTCGGGCTTTCTCTGCTGTGGTGTTAATAAGCCTTTTCTCCCCTCAGCGGGACAGAGAGCTGTCATGTACATGGAGGTAATGGAGTGATGGAGAAGTGGATGGAATATGTGTGGGCGACTGATGATGAAGGCCTCGCACCTCTCTCTCTTTTAGTCTCACTCACTCATTTTTTCACTCGCTTCTCTTTAGTCTGTCTCTCCTTCCTTATCTAAACCTTGTTCTCTCCTTTTCTTACATTACTCATAAAGAGGTTGTGATCAATCAGAATAAATCCTGACACTGGAAAACAAACATAAAATCAGACGCAGACAAGGAATATGCTTTGCTGTCTAAAGAGTTGATCCTTCAGTCAAAGGAAGAAATGTAAATGTCTCAGCACACTAATAGGATATTCTGTCACAACACAATAGTCATTTGGTTATTAGAAGTTTGCCTTGCTTAGCAGTGGCACTGTCTCTGTGGCTGAGATTGAGTGTCATCCAAACACATGGGAGAATGAATTCACTCCGTGGGGGAGAAAAAAAAACCTGTGAGGAAGAGGAGGCAATCATCCAGCCAAGCTGCTACGATGAATTTAGTCATTCAGTTAGATGACATGAATTCTGGTGAGAGGGTCTAAACCGTCCTCTACCAGTTGGGTCAGTCACACTGACATTCGTGGACTGTATCAGATCTTTGCATATTTCCTGTAAAGTAAGGAATACTTGAGAGGTCTCCGATTTTTTAAAATTTATATGCATTTTATTGAACTGAATTTCAATTTCTATATAGGCAAAATAAGGCAAAAATTCATCAAACAACACAAAACCAATGAGTAGAAACAATAAGTATTTAATCACATCCATTCTTCATCAGTTATACATTTACCCAGCTTTCTTAAGACAGAAACATGAAGAAAAATATCAAGTGAAATCAAAGGTGAAAATGATACTACGTAATATTCATCACGTAATATTCACAACATCTTCCTCCTTCTTTCTCTTGAAAATATTTCTTTAATTGCTCTGTTTGAAATTGCTTCCATTTATCATTCAATTCAAAAAGAAAAGAAATGTAATCTAGAAGCTGCTCTTTCAACCACACAATCCTGAACATGATTTTTCTCAACATTAAGTGCAGTGATGTCACTGCCGACTGTCGGTTTCGCATCCTCTCATTTCACAAAATATTTCCAAGGTGGCTGTATTTGTAAAAGGAAACGTATGTATAAATAGTGTAAGTATAAATCAGTGATAATCCACTTATGTTCATTTGGATTCATTTCATGTGGTTGGATCTAATCACCCAGTCATAAATAAAGTAAATAAAGTTTCCACATTTTGTTTACACATCACATTCATATGTGCACTTGGGTGCTTTAAACATTTGTATGTAAACAACACAAGCCAGTCAGATATATAACGGTTTGAAAAAAAACACCATTCTTGTGGGTCAATCATTAGCAGCCAATATTAACAGCTAACATAAGCAGCTAAAGTGGTGATAGAAATTGTGTTCATCCACTCAGATCTAAACAAATATGTTCTTATTGAAATATATATTAATGAACGCTTTAATAATGTATTAATATTTACTCATGCATGTGTTTGTGACCAGGCTAATAGACTCTGTTGACTCTATTACATCAATGTGACATTAGCGATTTTCGATGAATTTTTATGTCTTCATAGCATACAAGCGATCACTCCTCTTTCCTTCTCGCCTTTTGCTGATTGTGACTTTCGTTTGTACTCTCCATGTTTTAGCTTCTAATACAGAGGTCTTCTTTAGTTTCTGAAATTAAACATTAACATCGCAAATGGATTAAAAAAAGACATGCTACTGTCCATTGTGGACTGATTTGAAATTTGTCTTCACAGCAACCGATACTAAAGCTAACCTTTGAAGATTGGTGTTAAATAGCAAAAAGAGTGATGCTGATTTTTCCTTTCAAATCAGACTTTACACATTATGTCTTTGCAGCAGTATCATCAGGTCATCTATGAAGGGATTATCGAGGGGAAAGTTTGTGATGATGACAGTGAATTGCAGAAATGAGTGAAAGTTTAACCATACATGCCCTTTAAAAAAAACTAGGCTTCATTTTTGGAAAATGAAAAAAGTGAGAGATGCCAGACATTAAACCTAAATTAATGGAACTTCTTTTTTTGCTTGAAATTTCCATTTCTTGACATTTCCAACAAAAAGCGACGTATACATGTTGCAGCTTCAGTTTGTTGTGAAATGAACATTGTGAAATTAAATGCTTTTAGTTTCAGTGACACATTCATTTTAATATTTATTATGTGTAAATAATATGTCAGAATTAGATGCATTTCTGTTCAGTTCTTATTTTGGCTGCACGGCCTGCAGACACAAAGCCATTTGGTATGATCAAAACTCATTGTAACCATAAAGAAAAAGATAATTACATAAATTGTGGCCTGACAAAGAATCAGGTTTCTGAGATTAATACTTGCAGATGATTCCTGGAGAATGGAGATCCGATGGGAGTGGACCACACTGAGTTAAAGTCTGTGTCAGGAGACACACGAGGGATCAGGGAGCATTCTCCCCTCCTCTTCCGAAAGAAGGGTGGTCCCATCATCTTGTCACTTACAGGAAATACTCACCACAAGTCAACGTCTCTCCCACCAAGAGCAAACACACACATCTAAAGAGTGCACCCCTCACCATCGATGCACCTTATGACTATGAAAACCATCTATGTTGCACATGTTGGTGAAGCATTCTCTTGACGGAGTGTGCGCACATCAATGTGTACACGTTTGTGATTTCCCTTCATCTCAAGGAATTCCCCTCAATGGAGGGACTCTCTGCACTTGGTCCCAGCAAAGAGCACACATCTTCATCTGATTCCTGGAAACTCTCTGCTCTGATGTCTCATCTTCATCATGACGTTCTCAGCTTTGCCACCATCCAGTTGTCTGCCTGTGGGTACAGAGATGACCTTACTGGCATTTAATCATTACAGTTATGCATCGAGGAAAAAACAACAACAAATTGAATATGTCTGCAATATGATATTCTGTTATTCTGTGAGTTATCCTGTGAGAGTTAATTCAACTAATGGAAATGAAATGGCATATTAATTGTAATTGTATATATAGCATTATATTATATACATTACAAATTTGAGAGATGTAAATTTGTGTTTTGATTTGTGTGTTTTAAAGGGAATGTGTGTGTGTGTGTGTGTGTGTGTGTGTGTGTGTGTGTGTGTCATTGCCGCTGCTTTTGTATTGTCAGCTGTTTTTTGAATCAACAGTTGTTAGCTGAAGGTAACAGCGTAGGTCTCAAAGCCTGTAACTAATCCCCTAGAAGTCATGACTCATTGTCATTTATGGACAGAAAGTCGAGGAGAAAACAGAAATTGTAAGAAGGAAAGTGAGAGCGCATCAATGCTAATTATTTCTCAGCTGTATGAGGCCTGCACGATATGAGGAAAATCTGCGAGAGGCTATGACTATATTCAGAGTTGCCAAATGATAAGTCCTGACAAAATAAAAGAACACTACCATAACAGACCCAAAACAGTTACCAGCCTGTTCACTCTGAATACACTGTTTTTGAATAGGTCATGTCGATAAGTCAAATGTTTGTCAAGTGTACGAAATGAGACCCTTGCGTTCGCCATTTAGGCACATTTAAGACATGGTGTTCATCATGATAACAACAATATAAGGTGTCAGGCAGCACCAAGCTGAATGTAGGTACATGACATTTCTATCGGAGGTGCATAACTGCAGTGTATGGACTCACTGGTGTCTGAGTCCCTGTAAGTGAGTTATGTAAAAGTTGAAGTAATACAAAACAAGAGGAAGGTTATAAGCACAGAAGAGTGGTATGACTCTCACTGCTATTTGTTGTGTTGTCCTATCTTCAGAAAAAACCCTCTTCGACTGAAAAATGGGAAATCCCCATCATATCATCATCCAGTCAATAACAGAATGTTTATTTATGCTAATAGTCTCATTAATATGAGGCATTATGAATTTCAGTGCATCTTTACTATTATACATTTTCAGAAATGTAGTCATCACACAATACCGTTATGTCTACCTCTTGGAGAATTGGAGAATGTCATCAGCAGCAGTCTGTGAAGGTTCTCAGTCATCCAGGTCATCATAAGTTGCTGGGTTAAATCATAAACTGCTCGACCTGCTAGTTTGCTTGAAGATGTTTCCCCATCATCCGACAGGTACAGCTCGGCAATTTGTGTAACAGCTGCGATTGTGTGTGAATGGGTGAATAAGGCAACATTTAAAGCCCTTTCAGTGCCATCAAGGTAGAAAAGTGTGATTAAAAAATGCAGCCATTTATACAGGCACATGGCTCAACACAGAAGACCTGTTCCTCTGGACAGGACTCTGCTGTCCAACTATACTATACTGTCCAACTATACAAAAAAATTAAAGGAACACTTTTTAATCAGAGTATAGCAACCCATCAGTCAAACTTCTGGGATATTGATCTGGTTAGTTAAGTAGCAGAGGGGGTTGTTGATCAGTTTCTGCTGCTTTGTTGTTCTTGAAATCAACAACAGGTGCATCAGAGCGGCAACAATGAGACGGCCCCCAAAACAGGAATGGTTTCCAGGTTGAGGCCACTGATACTTTTCTTTCCTCCTCATCTCTTTTGGCTGATTTTTTACTGACTGACTTTCTACTGCTGTAGTTATTCATTTGGCTTGGATGAACATCTCTGTTGACAGCATGGTGCGGTACCTGGATGCACAAGTAGTCCAACTCAACCGGCATGGCACATCAATACGTGCCGTTGCAAGAAGGTCTCAAGAGCATGGAGGAGAATCCAGGAGAGCGGGAAAGGGCCGTAGAAAGTCCTTAAACCCTCAGCAGGATCGGTATCTGCTCCTTTGTGAAAGCAGGAACAGGATGAGCTCCTCCAGAGCCCTACAAAATGACCTCCAGCAGGACACTGGGGTGAATGTTTCTGACCAAACAATCAGAAACAGGCTCCATGACGTCCTGTAGTGGGCCCTGTGCTCACTGCCCAGCACCATAGAGCTCGATTGGCATTTGCCATAGACCACCAGAATTGGCAACTACGCCACTGGCGCCCTGTGCTCTTCACCGATGAGAGCAGGTTCAACCTGAGCACATGCGACAGACGTGAAAGGGTCTGGAGATACCATGGAGAACGTTATGCTGCCTGCAACATCATTCAGCATGACCGGTTTGGTGGTGGGTCAGTGATGGTCTGGGGAGGCATATCCCTGGAAGGACGCACAGACCTGTACAGGTTAGATAATGGCACCCTGACTGCTATTAGGTATCAGGATGAAATCCTTGGACCCACTGTCAGAACCTACACTGGTGCAGTGGGACCTGGGTTCCTCCTGGTCCACAACAATGCCTGACCTCATGTGGCCAGAGTATGCAGGCAGTTCCTGGAGGATGAAGGAGTTGATACCATTGACTGGCCCCCACGTTCACCTGACCTAAACCCAATAGAACACCTCTGGAACATTATGTTTAGGTCCAACTGGCGCCGCCAGGTTTCTCCTCAGACTGTCCAGGAGCTCAGTGATGCCCTGGTCCAGATCTGCGAGGAGATCCCCCAAGACACCATTCATCATCTTATTAGGAACATGCCCCGATGTTGTCAGGCATGCGTGCAAGCACGTGGGGGCCACACAAATTACTGAGAATCATTTTGAGTTGCTACAATGACATTTTGGCAAAATGGACCAGTCTGCTGCATCATTATTCACTTTCATTTTTGGGGTGTCTTTGATTTCCCCCCTCTATAGGGTGATCATTTTCCCCTTTCTATCCAATTATGTGGCATCATTTTGTTACTAACACATCACCTACTCATTATCAGGAAAGATATTCAAGATCATTTTTCCCCCCGTTTAGATCTGATGTGTTTTCAAAGTGTTCCCTTAATTTTTTTGAGCAGTGTACATCGAAAGGTCAAGGAACACTCCTTTGAGGACAGCAACGTTATTGGCCAGGGAAGACAGACAAGATGGTTTGAGAGAGGAATAAACTAAGATGTTGAACTTTTGTTTAAGTAGAACAACCTGATCTCAACAGAGAAGACACGATCTATCCAGAAGTTATGCTGCTCAGTGGCGTGCAGTCAGGGAAAGGAAGAAAATGGAAAGAAGAAAATGGGAAAGAAATAATTAAATGGTTCGATTTTTCCAGTGTAACGTCCAGTGTAAACCAATTTTAGATGATTCTTACTCAAAATGCTGAATTTTCACATTTACTGTTGAAATTCTGAGTTACGTGTGGTGGGGCACCAGCTGGCTGAGCCTCACTGTGGATTGGGTAATCACTGCAGTGAGACTGTATTGTTGTCTCTCTCATGTCCAAACACTTGCTATATGAACTAAATGCTGATATATATAATAGTGTATAATGTGGTGTTTTTTTGTCAACAACTGTATGTGTGGAACGTCTTTCATGTGCTGAGCGATGGTAAAATGTCTGAAGAGGCACTAAGATGAGGCACACAGTTGTCGTGCCTCATCCTAGGGGGCACTAGTGAGCCCAGGGATTCTTCTTGACTTCTCTGTCAGAGTAAGTGACAGCTAGCTAAAATCTACAGTCAGCAAGTCAAGTGCAGCCATCCATTTGTTTTTACTTTCCAAATGGACACTTTTCTAAACTGGACTGTCAATGGAAGAAGGAGGTCATAATTAAAGGAATACCGACAATCTCCATTGAGACTTCTTAAATTGAGGGACGATAAGGAACATCTACAAACAAATTATTGATGCTTTTTTTCAGAAGGAGGGGCACATAGACATGCCGCTTAGGCAATTAAGTAATTATAAATTTTAAATTTCAGCAACGGTCACTATGCATATAAACTGAAACTGTGGCAAGTAGATGTCACACACGTACACACACGCACACACACACACACACACACACACACACCCCACCACCACCTCTCTAGGGTTACATATTACAAGATATAATGTTGGATTCTTCTCCTCCTCCCCATGTACTTAACCTTGTGTCTCACCTGTGTTTTTCTGTGAGTCAATAAACACAACAAGCGGAGAAATCCCAGCTTCGGCGGCCGGATGCTGCAGGGTTCGATTTGGTTATGTGCATGTATACGGAGGAGGTAGAGGACTCAGGGGAAGGCTTCTCCATGGAAATGAGGCATCGTCCACCTTTGTGTGTCAGCTCTGCCTCCTCTCCCCAGCTGCTTTTTACACCTACGTCGTCCTCCACCCGCGTCCTTCCCTGTCCCGTTGCTCTCTTCCTACTCCTCCTCCCTCTCCAACCTCCTCCCTTCTCTCTCTCCCCCTCACATCAAATACAGATACAGTGGATGAGTCTTTTATTTGTTTGGTGAATTTGAACAACGCAGAGAAAGGGCAGTTGCCTTTTCAACTCTTTTCGATTTTTTTCAATTACGTAACATTACATAATTGTGTCTGTTTTCTAACATTTGGCAGACTTTGTGCTCATGATATTAGGCTCCTTTAGTAGACAACTTAGATTTGAGTTCCCCTGACATTTTAACAAGAAAAACTCAAGTATACTGCTGAGCTGCTGCAAAGATGAGACAGATTCAGAAGATTTTCTTGCTTCCTGAGGGTAAAATAATGTACAAGCAAAAACTACACCCCAATGATGACTTACAGATTTCTGTGGTGCTTAGGAAGAATCTCCAGTTTTGTGCAGTCCAGAATGTTTAATTCTTTATCTCTTTTCTATTGCACACATATACCACTGTCCTTTACCAACCACACAGCTCTTTCATGTGTCATTTGTATCATAAGTGTTTATTTACATCAATCAGTTTTGGAGGTGCAAACAAAGAAGAAGTGAGGAGCGGTTTGGTTTCCAAGCAACAGTTAACGCTGCAGGGTGGGTTCTTGAGTTCCCATGTTTCTGCCTTCGTCTCCACATTCTCTTCCTGAGGAATTTGACCCACCTGACCTCTTTGAATACTACTTTACCCTCCCCTCCCGACACACAATCACAGCGCACTGTAATCGAAAGCTTTTATGAGAGCAAATCTCACTCTCCTTTGCCTCCTTGTTGCAGAGGTAGCTTCAACCGCAAAGCCGTGTGAACCGTAGTTGACATCCAGTTTTGATCAGAAGTTGTGTCTGCTGTGTCCAAGTGGTAATCGGATTGGAATTCATCCAGGGAATATGGACATTTAACATTTAATGGAAATAACACAGTGTGTATTATATATGTGTATTAAACAAATACACAATGTGTATTCGTTTCCATCCCAGCACAGGCCAACGGGTGTCTGATCACACCGACTATTAACATGTTTCTTCGCCTGTCACTCATTTCCCTGTATGCGAATTCACGCGTTTATGCGCATCATTGTCGTAATGTTACGCTGTGCTAATTCTGTTTTGCAGTGAACTCAACAGCTGGAAATGATCCAAACTTTTATATGTTTTGGTTGGTTTCAGGCCGTCTTCTCTTCTCCATAGTTTTGTCCCTCTCCGTTTTGTAATTCTCATCACCTCTGCTATGTTTTGTCGATCCGACCTAGTTGTCCTGTGCCTCTTCTTTATTGTTGTTGCTATCTTGTTCTTCATCAAATTCTTATTCATTATCTTTGTATACCGCGGTTAACAGATGTTTTGTTAGCGCCACCCGGTCCTCCCAGAGTCCAAACACACTGCTTTGTTTACACAGAAGTCCAATGTCGCCTCGGTTGAAATCTTTTGTGCCCTGATGATGTTCTTAGAAATTAATTACCTGAGTTACTGAAGTTGATGTACTTGAAGAATCGTTTTAGCTGTAAAAACAACATAAAAACATTCACATACAGTATATGCACACACACACACACACACACTCCAGAGCAGTGGGCTGCCCCACCACCCCCAATGGTGCCGGGGGAGCAGTTGGGTATGGGCATAAGTGTCGATTTCAGGGGGGGGGCGGTGGGGACATGTACACTATGACAATGATAGCGGAGTCGGTTCAGTCATGGTGCATTTCCATGACAGAGTTCCAGGTGGTCAGTAGATTTTTGTCCCAGACAAGTGAGAGAACAGAGATGGAGCAGGACACGATCACTGTGGATGGATTTACTTCCTGAAACCATCCTTGAGCGATATTCTGCTTTTTAAATTGACAGAAATTAATGCCGAACTGTAGATCAGTTAAGAACATCTCAAACTTGTAAAAATCATCATTCATCTCTGTCATTCAGTGATTACATTTCTGAAATATCCATATTTTGAGGAGGATTCAGGATTTCAGCACTTCAGTGCACTACAGTGCACGGTTCGGGGGTGTGTGCTTTGCTCAAGGGCACCCTAGTGAATGTTGGGCAGGGAAAGTACTGCTACCTCTCATCCCATCCACCAATGTGTTCACTTGCAGAAATTCAGGGTTCAGCGTCATTCTCAAGGACACTTCACCAGGGACTGCGGGAGAAGTGGAATTTAAACTAGGAACCTTTTCAATACTAGACTGCCTGGTCTAACACACACATACCTGTTGTAGCTGTAATAACACAATTATATAGCACAGGTCTTTTGCTGTCTCTGTGTCATAGAAAGTGGTGCAGTGCAGTGAAACAGTGGTCCCCAACCACCGGTCTGTGGGTGTTTTATTTTGAAAAACTACCATATTCTCTCCCGTCTTTGGCTCATCTCTTCTGCTTGATACATGTCACTGTGATAGTGAAATGAAGACTACAAACTTGCTGGAAAATGAGTCAGCAAACACTGCTGAAAAGCTTTTTTTCCTCAGGGGAAAAGGCCTACGGAAACAATACCTAGAGTCATATTTGACATCTGGATTTATTGCTACAGTTGATTCACATTCGCCAATGTCACTCTGCATAGCATTTGGTATTTGTGGTATTTAGCACTTGGTTTGGTAACTTTGGTAATTTGGTTTGTATTATCAGATATTTGTTTTCATGCTGGTGGTATAGTTTTATTTAGTCATGTATATCTGCCGCACAGTGAAGACCGTTCCACATAAAAAAAAAAAGTCTTATATGAAACAGGTCTGTGGCACAAAAAAGGTTGGGGAGCGCTGCAATGAAACACGGAGGTGTACGGGGGACGATCCGGCAGAAGGCCTGAGAGTACAGTGCATACTCCATCTGGACACACAGTCGCTGTGAGAAAAGTGTGACGGGGGAGGGGGGAATGTGACATAATGATCAAGTTGTATGTAAAAAAAAAAAAAAAAGTCAAATATTTCACGTTTGACTGACATTTAATTCATAGTTTGAATCAAATCCATTTTCACTTTCACAGATCTCCAATCTGAATTTGAAGTGATGAATATTTAGTAGATAACTGACATGCTATAGATTATCCTGTCAGTGATTATAACATGGCAAAAAATCATTTAAGATTCAGGAAAATTGAAATCTCATGGCAGGTAAATTGCTAATTCCTTTGTAGTCATTGTCGCCATCTGATCTAGCTGTATGAATAAGGTTAATGGGATCGATCTGTCAATTTTCCTTTTATTTCATTTGTTGACATTCTAATGAATGGAAGCAGTTCAAGTCCGTTATAAGGATTATATCTATATTATATAGCTCTATATTATCTAATAATATCTTATTAATAATAGACTGAATTCACACTTGCATTTTTTCTGCTCATTAATACTAGATATAGCTTTTCGAATGTTTAGTTCTTAGTCTTTTACATCTTGCATGGAAAACACTGTATTCAGTAATAATAATATTATTGTTACGGCCTATATTCTGACTTTTTAAACATTATATATGAATATTATATATTATATATTTCCTTATGTTCACATTTACATAAAGAGCTGTGATCTGAGTGCATAGCATTTAATTCACTTCTATTCTCAATTGGCTTCTCAGATGGTCGATAAACCAACTCAATATTTACCGTAAAGCACACAACTGACATTTTCATAATGCATTAACATTAAAAAATGAATTATGTTTCCACAGTCTTTATCTGACTAAACTGTTTACCGGTACAAGATCAGACAATCTTGGCCTGGTAATAGGGACCCAGTTCAGTTATATAACAGTGTACAACGATTATAACAAGTTTGAAAGAAAAAAAATATTAAAAATCAAAGAGGTCAGAGTTGTGGAATAACTCAGAAGTGCACAAAAAAAAGCAGACAGCTCATAAATTTGACAGAAAATGGCAGGCAACAATGATATTCACTTCAGCACTGAACCCAGTTTGACGAATAGCCATAGTTCAACTGAACCCAGGATTCTTTCAGATCTGAGTACTAATGACTTCTTGAGCTTTTTCAACAAAATTCTCACAATTGGAAACAATTTCTCCCTTCTAAATATGGAAACTATAGAGGCATCTGATCTGTATCCAAATGCTTTCTCCCACGAATCTCCCTGAGCTAATACACACACACACACACAGTATAAGTATATAACTTCACTCACTCACCTCCCTGTATTCTACATCCCATCCCAAATGAGCTGCTTGAAGATATTCTTCCACTAATTGGTAACTACCTATAAGACACATTCAATTACGTACAAAAACACACCATACCATTGACCCTGGTGTTCAGGCAAAGTATAGACCAATAACAAACCTCCCTTTTCTTATTAAGGTCTCAGAGAAAATAGTGGACAAACAGCTGCTCAGATCCCATTTATCAGTGTCACATGTGAATCAATGAGAGCCAGGACCCAAGTGCAGATTCGGAAGTTGATCTAGGTTTCTTTACAAAAAGAATAACACATAATACCACAAGGGGCCAAAACCCTACGACAAACTTAAGTCCAGGAGGGAAAATACTCACTAGCACACAAGAGACAAACGCTGAAAATACAGCAAGGGAGGCAAGGCAGGTTCTCGTGAATGTTGCAAGGAACAGAGGGCATGCAAATGAATCGTGTGGCACAGGGGAATGTTTGGCAGTGGCTTAAGTAGCCAAGCTGATTACTGGGAATCAGAAACAGGTGAGAGCAATGAGGCTGCTGCTGAGAACCAGCCCCGTCCCTCTGCACTGCCCTGAGAGAGAGAGAGGAGACAGAGGTTGAACATAAACCTAACCATAATAATCAGGTTTGTTTCAAGCTCTGTGCACACTAGCCCCAGAGTACCTCAAGGGTCTGTGCTCGGACCATTACTATTATCTACTTTGTATGTGCTCAAACCGAGTTTGAAACACTCCATAAAGAATTTCTATTAATAGGTCTTACAAGACATGTAAAGCTTCTGATTTTAATAAGCCTATACTCACTGGATCATCATATGGTGGTTCCAGCTGCTTCAGTGTGCTACCAGGCAAAGCAAGATACGTCAGACAGGTCAGGCAGTCCACACAGCAAAATTAAAATGTTTGACTGTGTTCCATGTGCAGCAATACAACAGTTATGTACCCTGTATAAAGAGGCCAGCTTCTGTCACGGGGCAAGAGTCAGTGGTTGTCCCTCCCTGCATTCTTTCACTGACTGGCCTGCCTTTATTTATCCAGGGCCAAGTCCTGCAGGGGTTAGGTAATGGCTTGGTGGGCCACCCCTGCTGCCAGACTTATGATAAGTTTAATTTACCACTTGCAAAATACTCTTGTATTTGATCTTGACCTGCTCAGTATGATTCCCTAAAGCGAAATATTTAATGTCACAAATTAGATATAAACCAGTGATAAAATAATTTGAACAAAAATTGGTAGTACAGGTGAATTGTGGATAAGAGTTTGCAAATTATTCAAAAATTATTCAAATTATTCAATTATTCAATTGAAATTATTCAAAAAAAATACATTTTCAGAATAACACAAAAATGTCACTGCTCACATTAATGACATCCAATCATTGGATATGAAAAGTAGCATTTTTCCATTAAAAAAAAATTATATCACAAAATATAATTACAATGACTTCAGTTAAATTACTTCAGTGGAGCCCCTCTTGTTAATTTGACATAAAAACACCCCATATACATTCAGTCAGTCTGCTGGTCAGGCATTTTCTCGCTGCTTATTTTAGTCGTCATATTTCCTTTTTTTCTTATGACGTGTTTACCTCCTCATGGTCCTCCATCAAAAGTCCTTGCTCTGTGGCTTAAAAGTATTGAGTGCATTTTTTGTGCATCTTTGTGTCAATAATCCTGAGCTGCGGAGCTGCAGCGGATGCATATTTAGATAGCTTCACCTGACGTGACATAGCTTCCTCTTCTCATCTTGGATCTACTAACATCCAAAGGATTAATTCACAATGCGCTGATTAAACTAGGTCAAGCCTCCCATATTTAGTTATCTTTATATTAATTCTAAAGTGTTTGTTTGTGTTTGTTTTGGTGTCAGTGTTTGCTAAAGAACAATATAGTGTTTTTAAGCCTGTGGGCTGAGGGAAGAGAAGCAGTAATGCTTGAGAGTGCCATGACAGGACACACTACTATAAACTAGGTTCAAATCGGAATGTAAATTATTTTGAGGTGGGCTTTAAACCAAACATCAACAAAAGTGTTGGAGTCATGTGCAAAATACATGTGAATAATTTTTGAACATCAACAGCCTAACCACAGCTCCTTTATTTCACTCTCTTCTGTCCGTACAGGGAATCAGCCCCTCCTTACAAACTGACCACACCTACACAGAAAGTATAATCCGAAATCTTGCAAACTCATCCACACGTAATGCAGAGGTGTTGAGAGAGTTCACCTGTAGCCTTTTAATCAGCGCTCAGTGTGCTTCAGCGTGTTATATAAGCAAGTGCTAGTCAGATCCTCCTACAGATCCCTGAACAGTCACGACTAAACGCGGACGTTCTCCCTCCATCCTCTCAGACTGGCTAACGCAGACTTCACCTCAGTCTCTGCTCCTCACTGTCTCTCTCTCTCTCTCTCTCTCTCTCTCTCTCTCTCTCGCTCTCTCCACATTTCCTCACAAATTGCCCCACACATTCACACTGTATAAGTATGTGAACAACCTTCAAACTAAAGGAAAAATTATTCATTGTATGTATTGTATTGTATGTGTATCATTTTGGAGAATATGGAGGCTGAACGCAGGTGTGGACTTGAAATAAGACCTGTCATCAACAGCCACCCAAACGTTACAGGATGAGCACAGCCGTAAATGTCTCTGCTTTGTGATACACATGATATAATACATTCATTGCAAATCCTAAAAAGGTCCCACATCTCTTTAGATGTGTTTTTCCGGTTTCTAGGAAAGGGTTATTTCACCATGGACCTGAAGAAGCCTTTGGGACCTCGGTACCTCAGGCTCTGAGAAGCCTGCATCTTAGAATAGCAGATCCAACCCACAACCTGATGTTCTCGTGTGATGCTGAACTCTGATGAATAAATATGAAGATAACCTGCACCTTTGCTGCACTTTTTTCTTTTCCCATACCCCGTATTCTGCTACTGAAGGGAAGGAGAGATTTTCAAAAGCAGCCTCTGGGCCATCTTCGTCTATGTGCACATGTGATTGTGTGTTTGTTTGTGTTTGTGTATGATCCTATTCTTTGTGTGCCACCATATGAATGTGTGTATTAGTGTGTGTGTGTGTGTGTGTGTGTGTGTTTGTGTGTGCGTGGGCGGCAGTGTGTAGGCGTGTGCAGTAGCTTTTTGACAGAGCCTTCAGTAGCGTGTATTTATGATTCTTTTGTTATATTCTCCTTCTCCTATTCAGCTTGGCAGTAATCACACCTAGCTGTGCCGCTTAAGTGCTGCTGCCCTTTAGATGAAGAGAAAGAAAATGAGCTCTTAAACACTTATTTACACAGGTAGTCCATGAGCTGAACGCCGTAATTGCAGCTGTGATGAGCAACATGGGGTACAGTAATTTAAGGGACAAAAAATGAGCACCATAAATTATTGCAACAAATTCACTCAGAAAGAAACATAGATAAAAATGTGTGAAATCTTTGTAAAATTCTGTTTTAACATGTGTGAGCAGGTGTTAATGTACTTCCTGGATATGGCTCGCTTTGTGGCAGAGTAGGAAAAAGGTGTGGGTGGGGGATTTGATCCATGCAGGGCCATAGTGTGCCTTGTTTTGACTATCAGGAGGTCTAAAGTGACAAGGGTAACAAGACGGGGTAAATCCCAGCAGCAAAAACACACTTATATAATACAGCCTTTTCCTTTTCAACTCAACAGCAGTGATGGTTGCAGATTTACTCACCAAAATGCCAGGTCCTCCATCTAATCCCTTCATAGTTTATAGCATATTAACATGGCAACCGTCTTGGTCGAGGGACAAAATAAATATGACATCTGATATATCTTCAGAATGGAAAGTTTAATACAATCTATGACTAAATTGCCAGTGTAAAGTCAAAGCCCACAGTATGAATCCTCACACTGTTCTCACACTGTGGGTCGTTATTTGGTTAATCAATCAAGATATGGTCGAATCTCTAAGGTAGGAAGATGATCTAGAAGTCATTTGGACATTTGACTCAAAGCTTGCTGGTAGCGTAAGGAGCAGATGGCTTGTCCATCAAGAATATTCAGTTTGGTTTTATGACTCAAATGTCTCATTTAAGCATGACGCGGTACATGGTACTTTAATATAGGCCACTGTCTCTTTGTCTTTGGCCTGAATGGTGGTCCCTCATGGATCTGTGCTCATTTTGTTTTAAAGCCTACATAGTGATGTATTTGCCCATTTTCCCTCAGTGGTCGGAACTCTTCGAGGGTCATCATGATGGTGAAGAGGTGGTGGTGGTACCTAATGACTTTTCTAGCTGTTTTGGATCTCCGTTCACCAGGTACTGTATATTTAATGCATGTAATTAATGCCTTTCTCTTTTGTAATTTGAGATTTTGCAACCTCGAAATTCTGACGTACCACCACCAAATCTTGATTTGCTCTGCATGTCCTTCTGGGCACCATCCACTGGAGCTCATTGACTATGCCCACAATCAGTTAAAACCAATCACATTGTTCTGTTATAGACGGGGTCAGAGCAATGTATAGAGTCTTTGGGCAGGGCTGAACAGGAGGATGACAGTGCTGGGCAGTGCTGGTTATTGTAATGAGCTCTGACATTTCTTTAAAAGACTCCATTCTAATTACTGTCTCTCCATCAAACTCTTCAACTTTTCTCTAAAACGAACTTCTCCATTGATGCGTTTCTCTGATAACATCTCCTTGTTTGTTGCTATGATTGGTTGCAGCGATATCCAGTTGTATGCGGTTGTATTTTGACATGTACCCATTGGTGCCGCACCTTGAGTTGGGAAGGTGCCAGAACGTGCCACTTGCTGTCAGAACCTACATCTTTGGTCATCGTGGGACTGGAATTCCAGGGCTAATGATTTTGGGCATCATATATCAAATTGACTTTAGAACTGAAGGGGAGCACCCGAAATTACACATCCAAAATTCAACGGATTGGAGTAGTTGCTCCTTACTTTCTGCACACTTCATGCCAGACAGTGTCTGACAACCGTCTCTGCATTATTTCCTTTGGGTAAGAATTGCAATTCAAACTGTGTGTCCTCTATATTTATTCCTTGATATTATTTTGAGAAAGGACTGAAATGAAAACATACTTCAGCAGTCGTAGCAGCAGCAGCAGCAGCAGCAGCAGCATGTCTCACTACATCTCCATGCGTGATCTGTGAACCATAAATGTAGATTATAGATAGTGACGTCCAGACAGTAGCACAGAACATATGCAAAGGAGTTAACAACAGTTACAGACAAGTAACACACATAACTTTGCACTATAACAGTACCAGGCAATACCAAAGTAATAGCACTGAGAACTATTAAGTGTGGCATAGACCTGAATGATAAACCAATTGTACGTTGTCATCTCAGTGTTTTCTGCTTCCAGTTTCTCAGAAGCGTATATGTATGTGTTGAAAGGGGGATCATTTGTTTTCATGTTTGTCAGTCAACATCTCACTCAGCAACTGTCAGGGGATGATGTTGAGCAAGAGCATCTATAGTGTCTGATGGAAGATTGCCAGCTTTGAATATGAGACAACCTGTGACAAATGGTCATGTTTAAAGCAGACAGCAAGTAGAAGCACATTGATGCATTATGCTCTGAGCATTACACATCAAATTATACAGCACAACCTAGTGAAACTATGTTACACGGTGAAATTCAAAATGTGTATGTGTTTGTGTTGTCTTTTTCAAGCTCCCTGTTGTGTGTGTGTGTGTGTGTGTGTGTGTGTGTGTGTGTGTGTGTGCTATCGAAGGTAGTTGATGAATGTTACACTGTTCCATGAGACGAAAATATACATCGCCCCATGCAGACAGATGTGAAGTCAATGATGTGTTTTGGAATAATGGAGGCACATTTCTGCCTCATTTGTGCTCCACAAACTCCCTGGATTGCACAGCTTCTCTCAGTTTTGAAATTTGATGCATTGGATTAGCACAGTGCTCTTGTTCCATGGAAGAACAAAACAACTGTGTTTGTGTTGATAGTCAATATGATGCCTATAGTGCCCAGTTCAGCTTAAGCCCAGAATGATAGCGAACATAAAGATTATTTTCCGGTGGTGAAAGGGAAAATACTCTTGAATAACATGTAAATGGGAAATACAATGTCAAAGTACTCTTTAGAAGCCTGGGAACATTGGAATTGCTGTGCTCAAGGTCTGTGATGCACAATACGCTTATGACTGTGTAGGTGGCTGCACCCAGTAGCATGATGTTGGTAGGCAGAGGACTGACATTTTAACGGCAGGAATATTGTCAATCGTCAATTACCAGAGCTTCAGCTCCATCCTTTCTTCTGCTCGGACCTCAACCCTACTCCTGTCACATCCAATAGGTGAGAGAGGTTTGTGTATCGCTGCTACAGTGTGTTCCAGCCATCACATGACTGCTTCATACTGATGTTTATTCAAAAATGAATTATTTTTGAATGGCCATTATCCTTTACAAAAGAGGATTGTGGCTACATGTCAATAAAAACATTGGGGTGAGATCGAAATGTAAACATTTATTTGAGTTCTCACAAAAAAGGCAGAATTCTGGAGTTCTGAGAAAAAAAAAGAATTTAGTGAAAAAAATCGGACTCATAATGCTCACTTTATTCTCTGAACTCCAATAAGTTTTTTCATGTCGACCTCACTCAGACTGTTTATTTACTTGTGGCCCGAAATCTGTGGTGAAGATGAAGCTGCACATTTTGTCCTATGTATGAAGGATTCCCATAGTTTAGGTTAATGGTTCAGTCCCAGACAAAGATCAAGTCAAACTGTCATCGAGCCAGAAGCTAATAAGTAGCTTATGATGGCCCCTTATGTCCTCTGTCAGGACTGTGTGTGTGTGTGTGTGTGTGTGTGTGTGTGTGTGTGTGTGTGTGTGTGTGTGTGTGTGAGAGAGTGTGTGTGTGAGGAAAAGATGTAAAACATTGAAAAGATGAAGATCAGCATTCACACCAGGTGAGACTCTGGTTGAGAAAAGAAAACATTCATTTTCCCTGCATCAGTTTCTTTGCTAATGATGTGTATCACTTTTGGTTAAAGCGCTAGTTTTGTAATGTTACATTCTTTTCTCTCCATTCATTGGGACAAAGAACCAAAGTTGGAACATGACCTCGGTATGTTTCAGATTTGAATACCTGTTGTACTTGTACACATATTCATGTTTTGGCAATGGGAAAATTTTAAAAAAGGATCGAAGGGTTGGTTATGTATTGGTAAATCCATCCAATAGAAAAGATCACATTCATTCTTGAAATACCCTGAAACATGAAAATCAAACCAGACAGAAAAACAGAAAATGCAATACAATCAAACAAAAAAAAATATTTGATTGTATGGCATTGCATGTACAATAAAAAAAATTCAAGAGAGTGACAAAATCTGTTAAATCAGACAATAAAGATGCATGTGGAGAAAGTACAGACTGGACAGGCAGATGTTGTAAAGACTTACATGTTAATGAGACATCAGTCAGACTGGGATGATATGGAGGAAACTGTTTAAGTAAGGAAGCAGGCTTGAGAGGACACCAGACTGGTCCCATTTGAAAAGTGCATTTTTTTTAACAAAACGTTGGACTTGAGAATTTGGAGGAATTTCTGTGTCTTACAAAAATAACTTAAATTCTGCCTCCAGGGATAAATATAAATAACGAATAATAAAGGTAGCTGAAAAATGTGCCATGTGACATTTTTTCCTCAAGGCACCAATCAGATGAGGGTGAAATGGGTCTGGACTTGCAGAGTCCTGGAGTTCTGCATTTGGCTGATGATATTTCTGATTCATTTGTGGTATGTCAGGTGTATCTGTGGGTGAGCTGTTTAGACACACACTATGGTACAGGTATGCCACATTCTTTTGCCATGTATCAGGAGGCAAAGTGTATTTGCATTCTGTGCATTCCTGGTGTGCGGGTTTGCATGTGGGAGCAGAGAGAGAGCACCTGGCGGAGGGTTGAGTCACAGACACAGGTAATCGCTCTGACATTTAATTTGGATGAAGCTTTGGGAGGATAATGGTACCTGTTGGCATTAGCAGGCATGCATGCTGATAAAACACACAAATGAATGCAAATCACACACACATAAAAAGCCCTGTTGAACACTTACCACTGTAAAACTTGTGTTTAAAACCCTGACTCATACACGTTAAGATGATGCGGAGGCAGTAGAAGTGTTTTGAGGGCCCAGACAAGATGACAGTCAAAAGGACACTTGCACAGCGCCAGTGCTAATAGGATGCAGACGGCGAGGATGGAGGGAGAGGGATGGAGAGGGTAAAGACTGAGGTGACTAATGCAGGAGGAGCTGATTGGCTGACTTGAAGTTTGAGAGTTCGACAGAGACGGGAAAGTGAGTTTGTCCTTTCTTCTGCTCTGGAAACTCTCAATTGAATTGGGGAATATTTATATCATCAGTGATTTTGTGCTCAAACAACAAGTGTCGTGTTCGAAGAACTAGTTCATGTTGATTCAGGAAGTTGAAGGGGGGTTTTCACAGTTACAGTTTCACCTATCAGCATGTTCGGTCATACTGTTTATCCTTATCATTAAAAAAACTTAAACATCAAGTACGGAACTCATCAGCATGTTTAAGGTCACATCTGATGTCACCGTGTTTCCCCCCCCCCTTGAAAGGTTTGACTGTTTTTTGTGGTTTGTCCCTGACTCACTGTGGTTTCCGTCAATCTATGTTTGTGCATGTGTGTGCGTGACTGAGACACCAAGAGAATGACCAAAGGCGAGAGAGGCTCTTCAGTTTTGTGACATGAGTCAGATGTACTCTATTTCTCAGTCATAAATGCTTTGGGTAAATGTTGGGTCACCCTTCACACATCACATCGCTGTCACTCCCTCAGCTTCGTAGATTTTCTGGGGTTTTCTTCTTCTTCTTCTTCTTCTCCTCCTAGCACCCACACACAAAATCACACAAAGTACAAAAAGACGTCATTTATTTAACCTCTGTGAGAGTTTTGATGTTTTTGACACATTGTAAGGAAAAAAATGTGGTTTTGGGAAATTCAGCCTTTGAATTTCCTTCTCTTTTGTTCTTTCTCCTCCCGCCCGCCAAGAACAAGCAGCGTTTTCTGATTGTCAGCTTGTGCAAAGACAACAATAACTTTGTGAGTGACTGATTGTTTATTAAAGACACTGTGTGTTATACAGAGACGGAGACAGACTCAGTAATCCACTCCACTCACTACCTTTGCAACACAAGAGTCCTTGAAATTGTACTTGTTGCTCTGGTAACCGCAAAGGCTTTTGGGTGAGTAACAGTATGAAAGGGCATGTGCAAACCATGTATGTGTTTTTATATCACACATTGTTTCTGCTCAGTGTCCAGCCAATCCTTTCATATGTGAGTGAGCTCAGATGCTTTTCTGCCATTCATTCATTCATTAGTATTTTGCCCTCATTAATGTACGCCGCAGCAGCACATCTTTTATTTCCATCATTATTGTCAATGGCTGCACCCCATTGGTGACCTTTGCTATTGACACATCTTTTATATATTCGTGGTGGGGGGATTGTTTTACCCCCCCACCCCCACCCCCCCCACACACACACACACTTCCAAAGTACATCCTTGTATTTCTATTAAATATGATTCTTTTCATCGGATTGTAAGCCGACAGTCCTTTTCACCGGGTTGTCACACCCTCGTCTTTGTGCTGCTATTTGGTGATGAATCTGGCAGCTGGGAAAAAAAAAAAAACTGACTGTCACTTCTCAGGCATGTGGACCTTTTTAAAACAATTCAATTTTACTTTCAAATGAACATGTTCTGTTTTTTTTTTTTTTAGCCAAAGCCAGTGTTTGAGTGGTGGAGGTGAAACCCATTATAAGATGTGTCGGCGGAGAGAGGGAGAGAAAATGAGTGAAAGGGGGAGAGAGTGGTTCGGTGGCGTTCGATGAGTGGGCTGCCACGCATTCTTTTAGCCTTATTCACTGAGTAGTGTGGGCGGCTAATTCATGTTTGCATTCACCAGGTTT